>NW_007589621.1:0-678 GCF_000523025.1 Cynoglossus semilaevis | reverse complement strand
ACAACACAACTTAAAATTAGCTGTGGTCCATGTTAGCTCGTCAAATGTGTGGACATTCTGAACAACAAATAGCGAGCTTTGAATTGTTTCGATTCACTGTTAAGTACCTCCAAGCTAACAACCTTTTAGCTTCAGCTCGTAAATGTGAGCAAAAACAATCATGATTAAGTCGTGTTAAAAATGTTTCGATTCCGACCACTGACCGGGTGACTGGTACATCTTTATCTACTAACTACTCCTTGAAGCTGGCTGTTCAACTGTCAAACTGAGTGCAATTCAAAAACCCCAGAAGATTAGCAGATGTAGCCAACGTTCAACTGTGTCCTGTTGCTTGGGAACCAAATTACTGAAAGCACCATCCAGCCCCTGGCAGTGTAATTGATTTCAAACATTTGCATATTGGCCCTGGATTTCAGGCTCAGTGTCTTGTGGCTCAAATATTAATGTTTGCCTCCATGTTTGAACAACTGTAGTGGAGCTGCTGAAGGAGACGAAAAAATCTCACAACTATTTATCACAGGGAAACAGAAGCATGTATTATATCTTGGCAAAAGCCTGTAAAACACTGAGCTCTTACATAAAGTCATGCTTGTCATTTCTGAAAGGCGATTAACTCCTAACTGTTTTTGAATGAGACATGAAAAAGAACGGAGGTCACTTTATTAAAAAAAAAAAAAA
>NW_007589620.1:0-678 GCF_000523025.1 Cynoglossus semilaevis | reverse complement strand
ATTATTGTTATAAAAATGGGTAAAAAACTCAGCCAGGGACAATAAGGGAGACAGCGCCACAGAGTGTCGAGTGGAAAAATGGAGCTGGGTTGAGCCGCTGTTAAATCCTGCAAAGGTTTGCAGTTTACTTTGAACTTGGAGAAGTCGTATCTCGAAGCCCGACTGTGTTTATAAAATCAGTAACTGAAACAGAAGCCGTCGAGTTTCTCAGTGTCTGAGGCCGTAGGTTGACTGAGCCTCACTTGTGCATGTGAAGGAATCGTTGACCCCTCCCCCCCGCCTCACCCACCTCACCCGCCTCACCCCCGACATCTGCACACATGGCTGCAGAGCTGAGAGACAGATTCCTCGCCGTGTTTTTCTTGTAGCTCACCGTTCCACGACGGTCGGCCGAAGTATCTCAAGTGGCAGAGCAGCGACGCAGACGATCAGGTGGACGTCAAGTTGACATCAAGCGTCCTCAGGGAGACGGCCCAGACGGCCCCACGCTGATGTCCCTCCACTCAGAACCGATCGCTGGAACAGGAGGAGGTAGAACCAAGAACCAGGAGAACCATCAGACCCAGAGGTTGAGACACAAAGACAGAGACAGAAGACGAACGGAGAGACGTGTCTACACGTCCACTGATGACTCGTCTCCGCAGGGACACCGACAGTCAAAGATAAAGTCCCAGGATT
>NW_007589619.1:0-678 GCF_000523025.1 Cynoglossus semilaevis | reverse complement strand
ACTGAGTGGACATTCAGTTACAATACGGGTACCACAACCTTTACCGTGTGCGCGCTATCGTTAGGCGCGCTCTTGCTCGCGTGTTTTATGCACCTGAGTATTTGATTAAAATGTCGGGTATATAACCGTATTTGTGCGGGAGATTTTTTTTTAATTTATTTTTTCTGTGGTCCTGACATAATTCACAAACTGAAACGTACTGGGAGAAAACTAGCAAGCGTGGCTAGTTTTAGCCATTAGCTGAAAATAATTCGAATAAAACCTATACTCGGCTTCAGTAACTGATGAGACAGTACTTTGTACCTATTTTTTTTTTTTTTTTTTTTTTTTTTTTTTTTTTTTAGCCTATATACTCACCCATTACGTACATCCAGCCCAGGTATTGACACTTGGACGTATGTTTCACCAGTTCTACCATGGCTAAAGTATGCACTACAGAGAACACAGACAGGTCAGAAACAACAACAAAATAATCCCGCCATTGACCTGTCTACAAGAACATCTCAGGCTCTAAAGGTGAGTCAGACACAAACAACTCAACACTGTTGACACTGACACAAACTTAAAAACAAGTAAACAGAACATACACTTCTTTAAAAGACACCTAGCTGAGTAGCAGAGAGACATGGTTGGAGAGAGACAGGTGGGCATACATGGTGAAAACATGAGACATGAAGA
>NW_007589618.1:0-678 GCF_000523025.1 Cynoglossus semilaevis | reverse complement strand
AACTAAAGATAAATTCCACAAAATTAACACTGAATATCAGTTCAGAGACAGAGTCTTCTCTGTGAATCTTACCGGTCGTCCATGAAGACTCTCAAAGTACAGCAAACACTTCTGCATGTTGCTCTTCTCCATGGTCATTTGGACATGGTTCATCTCCTGCAGATTAGAGAACAATCACTTTGTAGTTAATGCCCAGACTGTTTCCAGACCATGTGGAAAGTCTCAGTTCCACACGAACCTTGATGTCGTCGGGCAGACCCAGCTCTCGCCGTCTCTCCTTCATTCTGTTGCTGATGACGTTTACCGTTTCTTCCACGTCTGGTTTGGTGTTGCCGTTGTTGTTAAGCACCTGCAGCTCACTTCCTGTCACTGACACCTCCCTATGGTCTTCGTTGGTCTTACATGATTTGCCTGATGGGTAAAAATCCCTTTGTCTTCTCAGCCCTGCTTCATCTGTCTGTCTCAGCTTCAGCTCTGTGTGGTGGACAATCATTAAGAAAAAAAATAATACTTTAATAATAAAGACAATAAAAACTGAAAAAATAAACTATTTGTATTTAAGTTCTGACAAAATCACTGAAATAATAAATGAACACTCTCCTCATTTTTGGCTATAATACAATCATTAAGATCAGTATTTTAGAAGCAATATCTAAATATAAACAAACCACTCACTTA
>NW_007589617.1:0-678 GCF_000523025.1 Cynoglossus semilaevis | reverse complement strand
TATATATATGTGTGTTTGTATCGATCTTTTTAATATATGTTTCTGTTGGCCCAAGAGAGGGGATGTAAGAGATGTAAACATAAACTGTAAAATAAGTACAGTATCTGTTTTTATTCTGATTGTGAAATGCAGATGCAGAGCCTTGCCACTAGGGGGAGTTTGTGATCGAGAACCCTCAATGGAGACCGCCGGTTAGTGTAAGGCCCTGCTGTAGAGCGGAAGGAGCGGTACAGTCGAGATCGATATCTCCAAACTCATCATGTACTTCGTACTGTGTGTCTGTAAACAGAGGTAAACAGACAGTGGGTAACAGTGGGTCACTGACGGAGGGTCAGTTAATAAGAAAAGTTGGCCGTTTGATCCTGTTTGTGTGTATGTAAAGTACGGTTGTTAGCCTAGCCCGCTAGCAGCTAAGCTAATACATAGCATGAGGTCCCGCCGTCATGCTGTGACGTGTGCTGTTTGGTTTATTACGGTAGAGATAAACTTTTAAAGTAGGTGACGAATGAACAGAGGCCAACGTATGTTTGTGTTTTATATAGTTTGACAATTTGCTTATTACTGTTTATTATCAAATGCCTATGAGTTCACGGCCGGAGTGGAGAAGTGAGCGGCAGTATGAAGGTCATTACCGGCAAAGTGAACTTGTACTGCGTACTGTATGTCTGTGGTTCTTAC
>NW_007589616.1:0-679 GCF_000523025.1 Cynoglossus semilaevis | reverse complement strand
AAAAAAAAAAGAGCATTCACTGGCTTCCTGTCAGGCCTCGCTGCCATGTGAAACCACACGACTGGATGAAATCACTGTTAATAATTGAAAAGTGGTCGCTGGGGCAGAAATGATGGAGTGTTCAGTCTGAGGCTGCTCATACACAAACACGATAAGAAGTGTGTTTTCATGATTTAAAAGCAGTGTGGACTGACAGCTTGACACTGCGAGAGGGGCACCGGGTTCCATTTGTGGTGCATTTGTGTGCAAATGTGTGTTGACGAACCGCTTCCAGCACGGCTTATCTGTTGCTATGTATCATAACAGTGACAAAAGCACTGGTGATGAATCACTCTCCTGTCTGCTCTTCTAAATAAATGCTTGTTGCTGGAAATAGAAAGGCACGCGTCCGTTTGAGTGTCTTTAGATGCAGCAGGGCTAAGGTTTTCACTCAGCCTGACGGACGGGCAGAGAATCAAACCTGGAACAAACCTGACAGTGCTGCACATTTGTGGAACATGAGATGATTGTGTTTGTAAAGAGAAAAGAAAAAAAATGACTGTGGATCATTAGATTGTCACTTTGAACGTCAGTTCAAAACACTTTCAAATAGAACATGACACACATCGAACACAAGGAATTATCGTACGTGAAACTGCAGTTTCAGAACTGCAGTTGTGGTTCTAGAGGACGTTGGGAC
>NW_007589615.1:0-679 GCF_000523025.1 Cynoglossus semilaevis | reverse complement strand
TAATTCTAACAGAAGTATAAAGTGCCGTTACCTTCTATGCAGCAGATCCTCCACAGTCCGGAGTGCGTTAGGTCGCCTTTAACTTTTTTGGTTTGCATCTGATTCTCGTCCGTGGTGACATTAGTGGTGTTGCAGATGTAGGCTCGGGAGTACAGCCAGTAATCAGTACCGATGGCAACGGACATGAGGCTGAAAGCGGCAAAAGCGCCCACGATGGCCAGCAGAGTCTGAACCCCTCGGTCACACCATGCCATGGCGTCTCATACTGTCGCTCCGTCACTTAACGAACAAAGCGAAGAGCGCACGATGTCCACTGTCAGAGGAGGCGCTCGCGTCTCACGTGATTTTTTTTGTCACAGCGGTCGCTCCTTCCCGAACATCACAGTCCTTCACAATTGGGCAGAAAGTCCGTTTTGATTGGACACTGTTCTCGCCACAGGTGGTCAAATCCTGCTGACCAGTCTCTATAGACTGTGTGCAGTGATGGTCTGACTTTTGACATCAACATTTAGAACAACATTTAGACTCAAAATCACATTATTTTGTATCATGTAGTTATCATCAACAAGTCCGGGGCATCACACATACATAAGAGCGAGACTGACGTTTTGTCGCTGTATAAAAATTAAAATGTGTATGCACAGAAATTACACTAGATGCCGCTGTTGGCTTAGACACA
>NW_007589614.1:0-679 GCF_000523025.1 Cynoglossus semilaevis | reverse complement strand
GTGTGTGTTGTGTGTGTTGTGTGTGTATGTCGTGAGAGCGTCGCCCTCCTTGAGTGAACACAGTTAAACACATGTCAGTGGATTTGAGGACAGTGTGTGAACAGTCGCCGGCCTTGCCCTCGCTCCTCACCCCTCTCCTGCAGGACGAACCCATGGCAGTGCAGTTCAAAGCCTCCTTTTCTGCCGATTTAGTCTCGTGGAATGAAGTCACCGCGTGTGCGAAGCGACGGCCGCTTCGGAGCCCTCTACGGAAACGTATCGTGAACAGTCCGTAGATAATAGGGTCCAGGCAGGCGTTGAAAAGACCGAAGATGAAGAGGATGTGGGTGAGGGAGTGAGAGACCTTTCCCTCCAAGTCGTCGGGGAAAAACCAGTACCACAGGCCCAGCAGGTAGTAGGGAGTCCAGCACACTATGAAGCATATCACGATGACGATACTCATTTTCAGGGTTCTCATCCTGGCCTTGGGGATGTTGTTCTTTGAGCAGCGCAGGTGAGGCTCACTGGAGGACACTGGAGTGAAGGAGTAGAGACAAATATTTAGTATTAGGTAAACAGTATTCTGCATTCTGATAAGCTTCACTTGTAAAGCAGGAACATTCTTCCCATCAAGTGCCATTTCTAAGCCTCTTCTTGGTAGTTTTGTCATGACTGCCATCATCATCACAAAAACAAAAAA
>NW_007589613.1:0-679 GCF_000523025.1 Cynoglossus semilaevis | reverse complement strand
AAAAAAAAAAAAACCCAAACATAAATACCAGTTTTTTATTACATCAGTTTGATGAAGCCAGTGGCTGAGGCAAGATTACATTAGGGCTCAGAACAATACTGTGTGTGTGTGTGTGTGTGTGTGTGTCCATCAATCCTTCAGTTCTCAGTGCAGTCTGCTCTAAAGAGTGTGTGCACGTGTCTGTTTACAGTAGATGATTTGACTGCAGTACTTCTGTGTGTGTTTTTTCTGGAGGCGCTCTGAATATGAGGGGAGAGGGTTAGAAAGAGAGGCAGTACACACACACACACACACACACACACACACACAGACACACACAGAGACACACGTGTGTGTGTGTGTGTAAAGCTGTGAATCCATTGACTTGTTTTCTATTATATGGCTGTGTCTGCTTTATGAACACGCTCCCCTCCATAACGCAAAGTTATTAAAGTCAAAACGGAGTCTGTGTTCAGAGGGTCAGGGTTTGGTAAGTAGTGGTTATGGTCGAAGCCCAGAGTCGACGGGAAATGAATTCACATCAGCGTAATGTCCTCCGCAGTAATAGCTTGGTTACTGTGTGTGTGTGTGTGTGTGTGTGTGTGTGTCTGCAAATCAGATTGATTGCAGCTATAATTAAATTGTATATGCTCTCAGAGATCATGTCCCTCCTCCCCTCAGTCTCCCCCTCAGTCTCCCC
>NW_007589612.1:0-679 GCF_000523025.1 Cynoglossus semilaevis | reverse complement strand
GTTTAGTTTATTATCTGAGATGATTGTCTTTATCACGACGACACTGACCTTTTTGGCACTGTTTAAGAGAAACATAAAATGCATTTATGGCTTAGAGCTTAACAGCATTAAAACATAGTTTTCATAGAGTACTTAACCTTTAGCTATGCAAACTAAAACACAATATTAAGGCAAGACACTATTAGAGCAGCATGTGTAACAGTAGAGAACTGTGAAAGAGCCGAGACAACTTCTACCACAATCTAGATTTTGTACATTTCCTGAACAGAAGGGTTTGAAAAAAAGAAATGTGTCCTTTTTAAACTGCAAGAGCAATTTATGTCATTGCAATAAAATGTGTCAGCTATTATGATCCAGTTTTAGAGCAGTCATCTTCATTGCTTACACAATGTGTTTCATTAATTCATTAATATAATTAATTTATACAAATGACTCTGGTGCCTTTGGCAAAAATAGAAAGTCATAGAATAATTAATCAACCTTCTGGTTAGAGATGTGCCCATTTCATTAATTTCCCTCTTAATCTCATTCCCTAAAGTAGTCATTTCAATTCCATGAGTCTGTAGAACCTGTTTTAAAACTAGCCTGTATAGACGTTCCTTTACGAACTGCCTATTTGTTGTTAAAGTATTACAACAAGATATAGTAGAAATATACTATATCTTTTGAGCTCTTGGCA
>NW_007589611.1:0-679 GCF_000523025.1 Cynoglossus semilaevis | reverse complement strand
TACTGTATGTCCCCCTTCTTTACCATGTCCAGTGACATTGCTCATTAATCACTGGTTTATGGTGCGACCAGTTAAAGGATACTGAAATTCCCTGATGTACTTCTGTATGGCTTCCAGGCGCTGTGGGACAGTGGTGGTAGGTTGGTATGAAGGCACGCTTGGCACTGGAATCTGTGGGACAGAGGAGGCGAACAACTGCATCACCACTGTATGAACCTAATAACCGCAGCAGCTGCAGAATGTGGTCGTGTTTGACCTCCGAGCTCTGGGTAACCAACTGACAACCGCTGTACGATCCACTCGCACAGGAAATGACTGAAAGTCATTGTTCTGTGTCGGAAGAATGACCGGGACAAAACGTACCGTATGTTGTAGGAGTTGGATAGTTACACTGTCATTAGCAAGAAAAGGAAGAAAATACATCGGAATTGCGGTGGCGATCGGGCTAGCAACAGTCGATAAAGAGGAATCAAATACAACTTATGTGAACTTATGTACTCAGGCTGTAGAAATATCTTAATATATAGTTGTTTATGCCCAAAACAAACAATACAAGTATGCTGTGAGTTTAACTTTTTTGAAGAATTTTTCACGGTTTATTCCTTTAAAAGTTCACTGTGTACAATGCAGGTGAATGATTTGAATATTAGTTCAAATGGAATGTAATTTAAAAAATGTT
>NW_007589610.1:0-679 GCF_000523025.1 Cynoglossus semilaevis | reverse complement strand
CTTCCTAACACCCCCCCCCAAACCCCCACCCCAAAGAAATGTTTAGTGGTCAACCTCTAAGCAAGTTGCCTCTCATGCATTCCAGTGCATTCCCCTCAGGAATAATAAAGAGAAGCTCAGTGTAAACAGTATTGTCCAGGCCCAGAGTCCTCTGGATTTTTTTTCAGATTTTGAGAGACGTGACCACATGTAGGCAGGAGGTGTTTACACAGAGGACTCACACGGGTAGAAGCAGCGAGATCTGACACATGCTTTATGGTTTTCCTTCAGGAAAACATTTGGACTTGGTTTCCTGACAGTATCAGCCTGGCAGCAGCAACAACACAGACACACAGTGAACTGTTGAGTCTTAAAACTGTGACTTATTTATAATGGGTGTTTGTCCATGTGTGTTTTGTCCACTTTATAGGAATGCCTTGAAAAGTGCGGTGAAAGACTGCAGGAAATTGTCAACTACCACACAGTAAGTTCTTCTCTCACTACACGGTGTTTAAGTCTATCAGCCAGAGGGTCAGGGGTTTGATCCCCCTGCTTTTATCATTAATAAAAATGTAAATTTTAAATTTTGAAAATTAAATTTTGAGTGGTTTTTAGCCAGTATGAAAACGTATGTTCTCGTAGACTGTTCTTACACTCATATGTTCTCAAACATAAACAAAATACATGTTTGTAAAACAAA
>NW_007589609.1:0-679 GCF_000523025.1 Cynoglossus semilaevis | reverse complement strand
ACTGAGGCTAACAGTACAGATGAAGCAGTACTACAACAGGTACTTCAACACAACTCCGAACCATCGCAGACAGTACTGCTATCGATGCAGTAAATAAAACAGTCTTTTAATGGTGTGTGAACCATAGCTTGAGAACACCTGGTGGAGATGATGCGGTCGTTCTGTCTTTTCAAAAACACTAGATTATTTTACCGACAAATGCAGAAAAATGCGAAAAGCCTGGTGATTGGTTGATTTTTTTTTTCCCCAGTTCACCAATTTTTTCTGTGATTAAAGGGTTAAATCGAGCGTGTCGCATCCGGGGATTTAAGTAGGAAAAACCGCGATACTTAAGTGCTGGACTGAGGAGGAGGAGCAGCAGACTGAAACATCAGACTCCTTCTTTAATTAAAACTGCAGGAACTGGCGACCCCAAGTGGACAGAGTGTGTCCGTGACTTCAGAACAGCGGTCGAAGAAAGACTTCATTTTCAATCGGAGTGAAAGACTTAAAACGAGGTTTCTCGTCTGACGGAATCAGCATTTTCTTTCAGGAGTTTCTTCCATTTTTTTTTTGTTTTTGTTTTTCTCCGGATTTTTTCGGACAAACGAGAGAGAGATTTGTAAAGATTCTGGACACGACGGCTGCGTGGTTTAAATTTTAATTTCACTTTCTGTCTGTGTTTGTTCTTGGTGTCATG
>NW_007589608.1:0-679 GCF_000523025.1 Cynoglossus semilaevis | reverse complement strand
GTATTTTTACACTTTGTGTTACTGCATCACAGTTTAAACATTGAACACAACACTGCAGCATCACTGTTGGTAAAACACTTATTCATTCAGACTAAAATAAGCTTCAGATTATGCCTTTAAGTTTAATTAAATAATTTGTTAAGACTTATTCAGGAGTAAAAAAAGAGAAACAAATCCAAGTGTCAACAACTGGAATTGAATTTATTTTCATTACATTAAATGAAGTTTACAGACTACAGACTTCATGAGGAGAAAAAAAAATCTGTTTTTTTTTTCCTCATCCATCATGGATTACCTCAATTATATTCTGGATTGTTTAAGAATCATCTCCAGAGGGTTGAGTGTAGAAAGCCTATAATGAAGAAAACTAAAGTCCATGTCCATGAAAGAACATCACATGTGGAGAAGAGTTACCCTCAGCTTTCCTCTTTATTATGGCACCATCACATTTGAAATCCACATGCTGTGGTTATTTGGCAGAATTTAAACACTAACCTGTGTTAAAATGTAGGTGGATTCAAACCTGCAACTGTCTGACAGGACAGAATCCTACCTATTCCAGTTAAAGTTATGATGACAGGGACTGATGATGACAATTTGACCTTGGTATATTTTGTGGAAATAATGTGTTTATTTATCCAACACAAAATAAAAAGCAAATAAGATCCTTCAAAAAAAA
>NW_007589607.1:0-679 GCF_000523025.1 Cynoglossus semilaevis | reverse complement strand
TACTAAAAACAGCTTTTGTGATAATGTGTGCAACACAGGGATCCCTTTTGTTTTTATATTTACTAGAGATCGGACAGTGACGCCTTTAAATAACACTTTTCTTTTAAAGATTTCTCAGATCTACACGTGACGCACGGTTTCCAGTAAATCGGGGTCATGGCGTACGCCGGAAAAGCTGCAGAGCCAAACACTCATCGTTTTCTTCAGAATACTTGACCAGTTTTCTTTAAACTCGAGCCAGTGAAGGAGTTACCTCTACCAGTCGAAACAGAGCGAAGGGGGGGAAACGAAAGCCCGACTGAGCAAAGGAGTGCTGCTGTCACTTGACGTTCAGTTTCTCCTCACCCCCCTGCGCTGCTCGACCTCACTTCCTGCGGTCACTTCCTGCTAAACACGCGTCGACTTCTCTGTCACAGCTGGATACAGATGTACAATGAAGATGCGACACTGGGGCGAAGCTATTGATTGATGGTAAGTGCTTAAATTGATTTTCTTTTTTAAATAAATGTCTTTAAACTCACATTCGGACGTATCACAGTAAACATAGAAAGCCATTACATAGATTTTTATTAGCGTCACTGTTTGTATAGAACATTTTGTTGACACCACTCTTAACGTTGTAAATGGAAAATAGCGAAAATGTTGGTGTTTATCTTATTTTCGACGCTTTCATTTTTTT
>NW_007589606.1:0-679 GCF_000523025.1 Cynoglossus semilaevis | reverse complement strand
AATATATAGATCATGTGCTTCCGGTTCATTAATATAAGACCCTAAGAACTGGACAGCATCCCACTCGACCACTTCTCTAAAATGAAAGAGCAGATCAGTCTGACTGGAGCCTGCTGGTTTTTACCCTTAAACACTCCATAAAAACCACTCCTCCTCCATCAGACTGTGTTAAGTCTGATGAAGGGAAACCTAATCTGTGATGAGAGACCGGGACTAATCCTAGGGCCGTTTTCTTTTCTTTAACACGCCATCTTCTGGGAGGGAGGGCCCTCGGTGCTAATGTAACATTCAGAGAGTTTCTGCTGCCGATCCCCCTGCCACTGCCACTGGCTGTGATATATGGGCGGCGGTGCGGCGGTTGCAGGTTGTGAGTTTGAGTAATCGATAGGAGTTAGCCCATTTAGGTGATGTGCCTGTGGTGCATCAGGAGCTCAGGCAGTGCAGTGCAGCAGGAGAGTCGAGCAAACAAAATAAAGAATGCTAAATTCCCTCTGTCAGTTACTGCCTGGAAACATTCTTGGTGTGATGTCATTGGCAACTTACAGTAGAGCTAATGATAGGTTGTTACAGTGTCAAAAAAACAACTATACTATAGTATAATCACATTTGTGAATTGTTCTGTGATCATATGCAGGTGTGCTGCCCTCTGTCTCTGTATTTTCTTTTTTTGAAACCTAAA
>NW_007589605.1:0-679 GCF_000523025.1 Cynoglossus semilaevis | reverse complement strand
TTTTCTTCTCATTTTCTGGCAACACAGATCCAACCTCAATCCATATATCCCCAGTTTATTACACAATATGAGGATATTATAACATATAAATTCTTAACCTAACTAGTCAACGACCAATCGTGTAGTTTTCACATTTACACACAAACAGGACTAACTTAAATTTCCACTAAAATGTAAGTTAAATGTTTTTGTCTCGCGCTGTTAGTGTAAGTTTACAAAATAAACACTAGATGGCGTGCTCGTTGTACAAACATTCTGTTAGCTTGTGTTTTTGCAATTGTAGAAACACTATGGACAGAAGGGGTTTGAACGTACAGACATGCACGTTGTTCCAGAAAGTGTTTAAATTTAGACCAAGAAGAAAAAGTCCAGTGCCTTCAATGTGAAGGGTACTGTCTGCAAACACACAGGGGCTTCGTCGGCCTCTACAGGTCCAGCTGCCTCATAAATCATTTTCCGCTGCTACAGATGAGTGCACTGGGTTTTTCTGGAAGTCCAATATCACACTCTGTGGAGGGGTGAGATCAGAAGACAAGGCTGTGAGACCTGCAGCGTGAGTCAGACAGCACGGAGTACGGAGAGAGCAGCAGAGGAGACTCATCATCCTGGAGCAGAACAATCATACGTGCCATTGTTTAAAAATAGCTAATATATTGAAATATATGTTAGAGACGGAGCC
>NW_007589604.1:0-679 GCF_000523025.1 Cynoglossus semilaevis | reverse complement strand
AAATGTTTTTAGCCTTTTCTACATCATCTAATGGAGACATACAGGCACTGCAGGGAAAAAGCAGAAGTATAATAATAATATAAATAAATATTATTTAATTTGGACAAGTTTGGCAAGCCAGATTAAAAAGCCCAACAGGCCCCATCGGGCCCCCGGGCCATAGTTTGCCCATGCCTGCTGTAATAATTTCCTTATCGACTTTGATACATTTTTCTAATGGGGTAATACAGTAATAAACACTCTCTCATAACATGATTTAAATAATTTGGGGTCCCTGTTTCCCTAAAAGGTTAAAAGGTCACATTTCATTGAGTGCAGTGGTGTGCTGTGTCACGATGACAAGTAGTTCACTTTCCTAAACCAAATACTGTAATACTGCCAGGTAGTACTAACAAAAATATTTAGAAGAGATCCAACAAAGAATTGTAAAACCTAATAACCTAAAACAACAGCAGAATATAATTTGTATAATTTTTGATCATTTGTATCCGGGTAAAAATCACACATTTAAGCCTCAGTATATTTAAGTTAGCCTGGAAATAGCAACTAGAAGCTAGTAACAGCTCAATTAGCCAAGTCCCTGTTTAAAAATGTTATTAAATAAAATCTTGAAATAATAGCCTGTTTCTGATTTCAATAATTATAAGGAAAGATTTGAACTAGCACTACTACTACTACT
>NW_007589603.1:0-680 GCF_000523025.1 Cynoglossus semilaevis | reverse complement strand
TTTGTTTGTGTTGGTCTTGTTTTCAGCTGGTGAGAGAGAGCGCTGAGAGCTGATACTGCAGCGAAAATAAATAAGATAAATATTTTCCCCCAAGAAATTACTGCCAAAAGTGCTTGGTGTGCATTGTTGCCTCTCAGTTTGGGCCAGGCTGAAACGAAGAGAGGAAACAGAGGTGATTACCAGTGCAGCGACAGAGTCAACCATAAATTTAAAAAAGTGACACATTGACGACCGAACATTCTGTTCTGAAGTCAAATCCCGATCCCTGAAAAAAAAATCAAATCTGAGATAAAGGATGTCATTTGTTAACGTGATTGGAGTTGGAGTCAGGTGACTGGATCAGACAGGAGTTGTTCTGACTGGTCATCGAAACGTGGCTGCATGAAGAAAAACGTCAAGTCTTGTTTGAGTTAAGGCCACAAGGACGAAAAGTCGATACTCGATAAACATCTATGTTTTTTTCTGTGATATAATCCAAGGTTTTCCTCTAAAGTATTGCAGCTGATTCGATTTATTTTGTTTCCAAAAAAAAAAAAAAAAAGAAAATGAAGTGCATGGATACGAGCGTCGTTGTCCTGTGTTACATCAGGTCGGCCCTGAGAGCGCCCCCCTCTGTTCTTTATATGGACCCACAAAGTGACAGTGATGCATTACTCCCAGAGGTATTGACTTTATTAACC
>NW_007589602.1:0-680 GCF_000523025.1 Cynoglossus semilaevis | reverse complement strand
TCGTAACATGGAATACTCGACCTTTGGGAAGCTCGTAACTATGGTGTCCACCGTATACACATCTGGACATGTAAGTGTGATGTACAGTGTGAAGCACAGCCTTACGCACACAGACCACACTGCAAACCCGGCTCTGCATAAACGCTGCAGCTTTGTTGTTACTATCACAACCAGTTGTTATGTGTCCCCGAATGATACTTCCCTTTTAGGTCCTCCACTGCGCACCCACACACTTCAAATGTGCCTACGGCCTCTAGTGGCCACAGAGACCGAGCAGCATGTTATTTCTTTTCGCAAGTGTGTTTTTCCAAAAGTTTCCATCAAAGCCATAGCATCATCCAACATCAAAGAGGCAGATTGTGGGTTCCCGAGTTTCCAGGGAAGCGCTGCGGCCAAGAACCTAGTGAGGCTCGACCAGAACAGCGCTCACTTGTCCTCTCCTCTTCCCTGGCCCTTGTTTGTTTGACTCATTTGCTCCCTGACAAGTATAAAGAGCCGGCCCCCTCGTTAGGCTAACGAAGGCCACAACAACTGTTGGATTTAGGTAGCACGCTCAGCTGGCTCTGACTCGTGTGAAGAGGGGTGGGCTAAGAGAGGCAGGGGAGGAAGTGGAGAACAGAGCACAAGAGATAGTGAAGAAAATGAAAGGGGGCGGGGGGGGCAGTGACAGAGAGAGAGAG
>NW_007589601.1:0-680 GCF_000523025.1 Cynoglossus semilaevis | reverse complement strand
CCTCCTCAGCAGGAGAAGATGAATGTGCGCGTCTTCCGCAGCCGAACTTAACTTTACGATATAATTCTTGGGGTTTATCTTTTTCGTACTTTTGAAGAGGAGGATTTTCAGGAACCATTTCTGGTACCAGACGTCACCGATTTTACAAATGATCCAGGACCTGGTCAGGCTGCTGTCGTCATGACTTATGTTCGTTCTTAGAACTCCAGCCAGAACTAAAGCAGACTCTAACAGTGTCTGTGAACTGAAGCAAAAGTAGGACTTTGTCCCATTTGAGTCCTGACTCGGCTGTGATTAGTCATTAACCTGTCTGAAACAAACAGAAACAAACAAAAAGAAAATTAGATTAACTGAGCCGATGAACTGGAGCTAATTACACCAGAGAGGAATAAACCAATGAAACAGGAAGTTGGATTCCGGAAGTTGAGTTTGAATTAAATCCTGACCTTTTTACTCAGTCAGTGAGTAATGATTTATAGTTGATAAACAAATCCATCAACCTGTTTGTGCACAGGACCAATCACAGGGAAACGCTGCCTCTCTGCCATTCGCTGATCTCTGCTGCCATCTATAGGTGAACAGAGTTATGACAACACAAGATGAAGGGCATATGAAATAAAGACAAACCTGAGACAAACTGAAAAAAAAATTTTGACATGTAAAAAATGATGATTGATTTA
>NW_007589600.1:0-680 GCF_000523025.1 Cynoglossus semilaevis | reverse complement strand
AAAAAATACACAGTGTGCACAGAGACTGCTGTGAAATGGGATTCATCTGGACATAGAGAAGGATGTTGGTGCATGAAAACGTCTAAGAACAGTTAGTCCACCTATGTGGCGCCCCCTATCAGAGTCTTGTGGACCCGCCAGTGCAAAGACCCATGAGTATTCTAAGTCCTGGCTGCAGCACAGAGCTCAACTCTCTTCCTCCCAGTAGTTCAGAATTGGATTCAAAACTCTGAGTGCATCTTAATTAATTAAACGTAATGCTCCACTGATCATAAACGAGGACCCGCTATAAAGTGCGTGATCTGTGGGAGGAGAAGTGTTGCAGCTCACTGACTTTAGAGTAAGCTCGCTCTTCTGTCAGGTGCTGGTGGTAAGAAAGTCTTTAAATGTGATATTTGTGGGAGACAGGTACGTATGATGCAGACGATACTTCTGTTTTGTTTTGATTTTTTCTTCTTTTGTTTTCTTTCAAAAAGGTTTTTCGTTATTGTTGTTTTGGTTTTTTTGCCATGTGATTATGTTTTATTTATGTTTATCTTCCTTTGAACCTACAATTATGATGTTTTATTTTTCCTTCATAAGTCGCATGAGGTTTCGGAGAAATTGATTTCCCAGAATGCTCTCCTTTATAACTTTCTTTAAACATTTGCTTTGGAATGAGAACATGCTGCCATTTTTTT
>NW_007589599.1:0-680 GCF_000523025.1 Cynoglossus semilaevis | reverse complement strand
GTTAGTTTATTTGAAATTATGCCGTTACGTTTTTAACATATTTTCTATGTCTATGTCTAATCTAATCAGAGAAACTTAGTGTGTGACCAAACTTTCAGTCAGAGAACTCACAGGGGAGGGAGGCTTGGCAAAGTTGAGGTGAGCGTAAAGAAGCACAGCGATGTCGTTCTGGCTGGCCTCCAGTGCTATGGACAAAGCTGAGCTGCCGTCCTGAAAACAAAAGTAATGATGATAATAATTCAGGGGGGACAAAGACCAGAGTCGGACGGAGACGCGGGGGATATACACGAGTCTTACATTATCAGTGAGTGTGGCATCACAGCCCGGCACGGACAGGAGCTGACGAACGATGTCCACGTGACCGTGTTCACAGGCGCACATCAGGGCCGTGGAGCCGTCGTCGTCCCGAATGTTGACTTGTGCTCCGCAGGACAGCAGCGCCCGCACCATGTCCCCCCGGCCATGACTGACCGCCAGCATCAGTGCAGTCTGACCTGCCTGGAAACAACAGTTGGACGTCATCATGTTTAACACCTGACTAGTAGTCTCACTGGTTCAACAGAGTTTACACCAGGTAAGGAAGAAGGTTATTGGTTCCTAACAATACCTTCTCTAATGTGAACACTATTATTTTATTTATTAGATTAAAAAAGATATATACATACATATGTACTATATAT
>NW_007589598.1:0-680 GCF_000523025.1 Cynoglossus semilaevis | reverse complement strand
CCCCCCCCCCCCTCATGCCCCCCCCGGCCCACTGTTCCAGTTAAAGTCGTCAAACATCGTTGGTCTGCTGCAGCTGACGGTGCATTCGAGTTCTTCACAAATGTTGGAATTTCCACAGTTGAACTTAAACACAGTCGTATAATATACAGCTGTTTTTTCCAAAGTTACGAAACCACGACACCTGCCCCCCCGTCCCCCCCCGACGCCCCCTCCACCTACATTCTTCAAATTTCCAGTAAAAACCCTTTAACCTATGACCCCACGTCTGACCCCTGCAGGCTGTTCAGTGCAGCTGCAGTCACTCAGGCAGAAGTGCTGTAGTTTCACCATGAGGCTCAAACCCCGGGGCGTTCTGTAAAACCGGTCCTGCAGCATCTCTGCCCACGCCAGACACATCGTACAAACAGAAGTATTGTAGTACCTCAAATACTTCAACTTCATTAAAGTTTTACGAATTTCCTGTTCAGGTATTTTCAAACCCGCGACCTTATGTTGAGTCACAGCGGTTGTTTGTCAGGACACGCCCCGAGGTGTGGATTCTCAGGGACCTGGGTGGAAGTTATTTTCTCACCCACACTTGAGGAGTGAGATGGTGCAATATATAAAGAAATATATAAAGATGTGGTGTAGAAATACATCAGAAATACAGTATACAGAGGTTTGATATTTCTCTAAAGAAA
>NW_007589597.1:0-680 GCF_000523025.1 Cynoglossus semilaevis | reverse complement strand
GGAGGGGGAGGAGGAGGAGGAGGCGGCGCTGGGGTCGGAGGAGGATTTGTAGCTCCCCTAAGCTTCTTCTGGAGCTCCTCCACTGGCCATTCAATTCCATGCAGTTGTGGTAAATACACAGAGCAGAAAAGCCATTATATTCAGGACTGAAGAACAGCTAATGGGCTTCCACACTGACAAAAGACAGAAAGTGAATCCCATGGTCACATTTTCATTAAAATGTGTCCCTGTTGCTTTGTGGTAGCCTACACATGCATGGCCTTCCCCTCTTTAGTTAGCGAAAATTCGCTTGTCTCTGTGACATTCAGTTTAGCGCCCTAAACAGAGTCGCAATATATTACCAGTAAACCGCAGATCCTTGACCTCCACTTCAGACTTGGAGCATTTATCACCGCACTCCCTTTTCTCCTCCTCCACGAGCTCAAGTTTGCGCCTCAAAGCCGCCAACTCTCTCTGAGTGTCACAGCTGCGGAGTCTCTCCTCCATCTTCTTCATCTGAGGACAGACAGATCCCAAATTGCAGTATTTCCTTTTCAAATGATAACATCCACGTCCACGCAATTCAATACACTGTATGTAGGTCACTGCTTCAAGCAGCGAACACGGTCTGATTTGAAATGCTTAATTATCAATTATTCATTAGTAAGTGTTTCAACCTTGTCTGTTTCCCTTAATAGTTG
>NW_007589596.1:0-680 GCF_000523025.1 Cynoglossus semilaevis | reverse complement strand
TATATATATATACTGTTGTTGTTCCATGTGTGTGTGGTGTCAGCCCTGGGATTTTTCTAATTTAAAATACGTGCCTTGGATGAAGAAAGGTTGGGTAACTCTGCTTTAATATATGAAATACACATCTGTACAAAATTGGACTCATATGATTCAAAGGGCTAACAGATCCACTCAGTGACATACAGTGACAAACAACCACTGTAACAGCAAATACTACATGTCACAGTAGTGCAGTGAGCTCAGTGGAGCAGAGAGGAGTCTAATAAGGAACTGTTTAGTGTCTATTGTCTATTAAGAAGATGTCATTGGGGAGGGGCAGGTAGTATGGGGGGATTCAGTGATGAGCAGCATCCAGGTATTTAGTACTCCAGCTACTCTACTGGGGAAGGACGCGGTACACAGTACAGTCCCTCTACTGTCAGAAAGGGAGACAAATATCCATGCGAGGAGGAAAGAACGGTCCTTTGCGACCACTGAGACAAAACAAAGCACAAAGCCACTAAAAGTCAGGGTGTTAGGTTTTCTTTGTACAGCGGAGTACAAACCAATATATCTGTGTTCAGTCTACCTGCATGTCAGAGGACAACTCATAAAACACTAAATGGTCTCCGACTTGAATGTGACTCTCTTTTGGTTTTCTGAACTCTTGGGTCAAGAGAGGCTGGTTTACAATATATGTT
>NW_007589595.1:0-680 GCF_000523025.1 Cynoglossus semilaevis | reverse complement strand
TCTCTCTCTCTCTCTCCCCTTCTTTCTCTCTCTCTCTCTCGGGCTGTGTCACCCTCTCCTCCCTCACAGCCACTTCTGCAGGAGATGGCCTGTACTCTAGGGCTGTTTTCCAATTACAGCTCAACCTTTTCAGAGAAGGTCATTATAATTAGAGATCCATTTAGCCTTTTTCTCTGAAAAGCATGGAATTTTTTTTTTCCTGACCGTGGTACATGAGAAGCAATAGAAATAGAGGAGTAGGAAGAAGAAGAAGAAAGAAAAATAAAATGCCGCAGAGCTGATCTGAAGTGGTTCTATTATCATGGTTGGCTGGACAGGTTGCATGCATTAATGGCTCCACTCTGGGGCAACACTGGCCTTTTGCACATTACTAGTGCATGAATGGAGCGAGACATCACAGAAGTGGCTGCAGAATCAATACCAGGACTGGATGTGTCTGAGTGTTCACCTCAAAAAACAGGACAATAAACAGAGGAGTTTGTTTGTGATGGAAGTTGGAAGCTGGACTAAAGCTTAACTGAAGGGAATAAATTATATGTTTGAAACCTGAGAGAAAAACAAACACCAGCTCCAGTTACTACATGAGCAAGTACAGAAGTAGCTAAGAAATTAGTTAGTAGATATTAAATTAATAGATATGGTCCTCACAGTATAATAAAATAGTTTATTTATTTCCATAT
>NW_007589594.1:0-680 GCF_000523025.1 Cynoglossus semilaevis | reverse complement strand
ACTGTTGCGTGAAAAGGACTTTTTCATTGTTGAGGTGTCACACATGTCCTGGGGAGGCAGTGCCCCTCTGTGGCCAAATGTCACACACTTGAAACGTGTTTTCACGCCTCGGCAGACATTTCTTGCATTTATATAATATTTTATTAAATTCCCATCGCAACCATGATGGGCAGAGCAGACACGCGGGGGTTCGACGAGGGGTATTTTACTTTGACAGTTTCACTCTGCACGACACGAACTGTAATAGCAGCCCTCCTGAGAGTCAGTTAGGGAAAAGACGTAGGCAGATGAATGGACACAAGAGTCAGATACACCAAGAGAGACAATGAACCCAGTGGTTAGTCCTCTGGAGTTTGAGATATGGAACGGAGATCCAATAAGGGTCGGATCCCTCCTACCAGGAGCCGTTTTAACAAGCTCTTAGTGTTTGAGTGGCTGTTGGCAGTTACCCACCGCGGTACGGAGCTTATAGGCTGTAACAGAGCAGTAAATGCATGTGTAGGCTGAGACAGTAATGGGACCACAGTAAACTCTTTACATCAGGGTCTAAAGTGATGCCAACCACAATTTCAGTCTATAAACTACTTAGGCTTGTGCATATATTTTTCAAGACCCGGCCCTGTGTTTTAGAAGAAATAAATACAATGGAGGAAACCAGTGAGAATGACTGCAGCATTTTT
>NW_007589593.1:0-680 GCF_000523025.1 Cynoglossus semilaevis | reverse complement strand
TTTTTTTCTTATCTAAATTTAGATCTAGTTCATTTATTATTGTAATATAGTTTTTCTATTAATGTCCTCAGATTTTATGAACCATTTATTGTCTTACACGTGCGGTCTGACAGTAAAAGTCCTTGAATCCTTGACCCAAACACCCTCCAGCCACAGAACCAAAGGGTTTTTCTGGATTTGTCATAATAGAACTGTATTTGACAGCATAAAGAACTGACAGATTATGTCTGTGAGGTTGTGTAAAAACCTGATAAAATTATATGTGATTTCCTATTTTTTTATATACATATTTCATACAAAGAGAAAAGGCACACAAACACAGTAAACACAAACTCTCATTACCAGTCTGTGTGTCTGTGTGTGTGGGGTTGACACAAACATCTGATAGTGCCATGATGTTCACTGCATCGTCTCTTGGCGCCGAACTGACTGTTATTAAAAACAACAGAGTAATATCTGGGCTGTCACTCATCCCCGACATTAGAGGCCGCCTCTTATTTCCACACAGAAACAGGCCAAGGTAAAATATTATCATCTCTCTGAGCCTCGGGCGCTAAGCTAACCTTTAGTTAGTGCCCAGCTATTCTAACAAACCAATGTCAAGACACTGCTGGAAATTCTCCCGTGGTTTCCGGCTGTGGTGGGTGGGATGATGTAAAAAGATGTAACAATTCTTAATT
>NW_007589592.1:0-680 GCF_000523025.1 Cynoglossus semilaevis | reverse complement strand
TGGATTGATGCTTGATTTAAGCTGAAGCAAAGCTTCGTTGATTTCAACAGGTTTCTACTGGTTAAGGTTAGTTCAAATGTGATCTCAAAAGAGTTGTCATCGAGTCTCGGTTACAATTGTAACAAGATAAAAAAAATGCAATATTTTGAGTCTAAATGTGTATCGTTGTTTTTAGAAGCTTCTGCTGGGGCTGTTGAAACCGCTGGTGTTGGTCCCTCACTGCCGCTGTACGTCTCTCTTCTGATGGGCTCTGTGTGTCACCGACGACAGAAAACGGAAGCTGAAGTGAAACTGCAGCACGTCACACACTTTGGACCAGAAATGTCCGGTAAACCGTTGAAACAGTGGGTACCGGGCGAGCCGGTGGTCCAGTAGCTTCAGTAGCACAAAGCCCATACAGTTGAGCACTGCCAACAGCAGTGAGACCCGGGAACCGCGGTCACCGTGCACCTGCTGCACGCGCACTCCCCCGTACACGGCTAAGATCACGTGGGCGGCGAGAGCCGCTTCGAAGCCGCAGTCGTGGAAGAGCGCGAGGCCGTAGCTGAGCAGAGAACACGTTTCGGCAACCGCCGCGTGCCAGGTGCGCCACTTGGACGAACCGCGTTCGATAAAGTCGATCCAAACCAGAACCCAGGCGAAAATGGGCAAAGTGAACCACTGGTCCAGAACGGCGGGGG
>NW_007589591.1:0-680 GCF_000523025.1 Cynoglossus semilaevis | reverse complement strand
GTCCTTTTTCTCCCATTTAGATCTATTTTTCTATTTAGTGTTGGTGCATAAGGGTTAGGGGTTAGCGTTAGGTTACTTTGACCCGCAGGAAAATCCACGACCTTCAAGGGACCAGACCTTGGTGTGACAGGATCACGTGTCGGTCAATGGTACCTGCTCCAGGTTCTCCAGGTCAGGTCCTGGTTTTTAACCTGGACCTGGAATTAGCATCAGGAATCCATGCACATTTAGCAGCTGTTTCCATCCTGGCTCTGTGTCCCTTCACAGAAGTGGACAGGATTTTATTATTTCCACCAGGAACATCGTTTGAAAAGTAAAAATGATTCACCAGGTATCGAGCCACCAGTCCAACCAGCTAACATGCTAATGGACAAGGCTCACCAACTATTATCATCTTCATCAACTTCATTTCCTACAACTAATAAGATTGTGTTTAACACGGTGAAGTCAAGGTTGAGTGCTTTGATGCTTTTGCCTTACAGCATGAAACAAGGTCAGTGGTTTGATTCCCAGTAACTGATGATCATCTGTGTGTGCCACCTATTCAATCCCTGGTCATTTTAAAGCCAAGTCTACTCTGACCCACGACTCTGATCCTCACTTACAAACACCAGCCTTTGAAGGATACTCCTGTTATACCCAGACCTGCTAACATGCTAACTGACCAACATGAACAGTTT
>NW_007589590.1:0-680 GCF_000523025.1 Cynoglossus semilaevis | reverse complement strand
TCAACAAAAACAAAAGAAAATAAATGTAGCAAAATCCATTGTATGGCGTACAAGCGGTGAATGTAAACAAAGCCCACGAAATGCCGGAGATCAAGGTAGTCGTAATCCGAGGACGTGCTGTTTATATTGGACCCCTATCATACACACAGACGCCACTAAATATGATGTAATCCCCTTATCCTGTGAATCTCCCTTTAAATCAATCTTGGCCTTGAGTCTTCTTCTTCCCTGTTTGTAAATGAAAACAGTGGTGCTATATGGATTTGCTGTTAGCCGCCAAGGTAAACATCCTGTCCGTATGGATAAATACGGCAACAGTGCCTTTAACGACTTCCTTTTTTTACGTTGCAAATTAGCCGTGAAAGCCACTGAGCCTGCAAATGAATGTCTTATTCTATAAATATTTTTTTGTCAGGTGAAACTAATTTACCTTTGATTGAACAGAAATAACCCAAGTGGAGATCTTTTAATTGCATATAAATATATTTATTTTTTATTTTCCTTTTACAACAAACCAATGCATTGGCTCAGTTACGCACACACATAAAATAGAGTATTAAAAATAAGTAAACTATATATAAATACGTATGCTAGAAGAACAAGAAACAGATGTAAAGTAGTATGGCCTTGTTTTAGGACCTTTCAGGAAATCCCCTCAACAGAACAAACAATACATTAAC
>NW_007589589.1:0-680 GCF_000523025.1 Cynoglossus semilaevis | reverse complement strand
TTGTGACCGTCCCTAACACACACACCCCCGCTGGTGGTCCGTGGATTGTCTTGCATAAAACACTCATTTCGTTGACCACTGGTCTAAACCGTGATTCTTCCCTGCTGGACCTTGAACCTGAGCTGCAGATATGTTGTATTACAGCTGATGAATGAGCCAAGCAGTGACTTAGAGCAGAAGAACATGAGGCTCAGAGAGCAGCTCGAGATGTTCGTGAGAAATATCTAACCTTTCTCCAGAGTTCAGTGGGCTTTGGCTTCATGCCTGGAACCATCAGGCTCTGAATGATGTTTTCTGTTTTCTGATTTCTACAGTATTGCAGTTCCAGTTTCTACAAACAGGGATTCAAGTAATAATACAATTAGATCAGATTAAACAACCAAGAGTTTGATCTGTTAACACATAATGTAGGGTTAAACTGTCAACTCTCTAAGGCAAAGCTAAAATTAGAATAAATTGGCAAAAAATTGTATAATGACTTAAAGTGATGTTATTACACCTGGAAATCTGATTTATTAAGTGTTACAAATTAGTTGATATTTTTATTAAGAACACTTTCTATAACTGATCTTGTCTTTACAACCCTCAGAAAACCCCGACAATAATCTTTATTCTATATCTGCGTATGATATTTTTAATGAAGTATTCCATTCGTGACAGATCGGAATTCAAACACAAAT
>NW_007589588.1:0-680 GCF_000523025.1 Cynoglossus semilaevis | reverse complement strand
ATATCTATTGACATTAGATGTTCTGACCTATTGCACATAAAAGCTAAGCAGTGTGGTAAAACTCTTAAGTCTTAATCTGCTCTTACTCTCGCCACCAGTGATAAATATTCTGAAAGCCCTGGAAAAGTCCCACCATGGTAATGGTCTGTCTAGACTGTCCAGTCCCGATGGTGTGATATACAAGATCCGCCCAAGAGCTTCCTTCTTGACGTTGTCTCAAGAATACTCGCAGTTCCTGTATGCCAACCTGCACGGTAGCATGGGAGTGTACCTCGTGGGACGTCAATCGCTGGAGTCCACTTCTGTTTTGTTTTCTCTGTCTTCTCAATCCTCCGTCATTCTCCAACTGATCTCGTCCACTCTGAATAACACCCTGCGCATGGACTACCGTGCTGAAGGAAGCAGACAGGGTGGCGAACAGTCACTTGTCCGTGTTGTCTACCCCAAGAGAAACCCCTTCTCGAGTCAGGAATGGGTACATCTGGCAGTGAGCCTGAAGGATGACAGACTAGTGTTTTTTGTCAACTGTGAAGAAGCCATTTTTTTGCCCATAGAAAACAAGATCAATTTGGAACTTGAACATAATGTCGTCATCACTCTGGCGGGCACTCCGGGACGGAAAGACAGCAAGTTCAGTGTGAGTTTTGTTGCAGATGATTTATTATTAATTTAGTTACTCA
>NW_007589587.1:0-680 GCF_000523025.1 Cynoglossus semilaevis | reverse complement strand
ATACATATATAGGTAAACATACATATATAGACATATATATCTATATATATACACAAACACATACTCAAATATATGAGTAATTACCTAGGGCATAGAAGGAGTTTTTCACGTCCCCAGACATTTCTTTCTTGATGATTTGTTCAATGTCCTTATTGGTGTATCTGACAAACTCCTGTAATACTGCGAACAGACAGATACAACATATAAAGTATATACAGTACTGTATACTCTACTGCATACTGTACGTATTGGTCAACGTGTCCGTTACTAGTTGACGTTGAAGTTCACCTTTCCTGAGATGAGGGAAGCTCCTGGTGCACAGGATACTCATGAACTTTATCTCCATGTCATCAGACTCAGCATTACAGGCTGCTGCTAGTTCCTGGAATAATCATTAACAACAAGTTAACAGTCAACAGTCAACAGAGTAAAAGTACACAATTCAGACTCTTATTATTTTACCCTCTCAACACGAGTTCTGTAATCTTTTACAGTCTCAGATCAACTCACCTGAGCGTCGGCTTCGGCTCGTTCCGCATCTGCAGGGCCTTCTTCTCTGGCACCCTGAACAAAATAAGAGTGAAAAACTCGACTGTGACATTGATGCACAGTTTTATTAATGAAATATCTGAATATCAAAATATTTGAAGACAGAAAAAAGAAAAAACACAGAAAAAAAA
>NW_007589586.1:0-680 GCF_000523025.1 Cynoglossus semilaevis | reverse complement strand
GTGTGTGTGTGCAGTAAAACACTGCTGTGAAGGCTCTCGTGGGCTTATTCTAGAAGCTGCCGTCGCTTCTCTAAAGTTCAAGCAATTACATTTTCTGACTGGTTGCCATTTACTAAAGTGTTTGTCCCTCTCTTTGACAGGTTCCTTTTCTCTTCTTCTTATACTGTATGCTGTTCTTTAGAATTATACATTATTAAAAAGCGGAGCAGATGCCATGACTCATTCCAAATGTGTTTGTTTAGTCGAGTTCAGGTTTTAAAAGCTCAGTCAGTTCCATTTAAACGTCCTGTGGAGATAAAAAGCCGCTCCTTGAAGGGACATTTCTAAATGATTTTTTTTTTTGTCATAGGTTTTAAATATGTGGCCTACCCTTGAGTTTGGTATTGTCAGAAATTGTTCCAAGGTTTTTTAGATGGTAGTGAAGGCTACAAAAATAAGTTCAACACGAGAGGCCAAAAATACTTTTTAATTTAGAGCTAAACTAGAAATTCAGAATATTTGATTTAAGTGTGGCATGACTTGTTCAGTTTTAATTATGCCACTGATTAGCGGCAAGGTACTTCCATGATGGAAAAAATTGTATATCGATTATTATTAAAATCAAGGTCATTGACAGGGTTACTCATTGAAACATGTTCCGTTACTGCACCTAAAGAACTTCAGATGATACGAGCGTTAAT
>NW_007589585.1:0-680 GCF_000523025.1 Cynoglossus semilaevis | reverse complement strand
TGGTTGATGATGTGTTATGTTGTTTGCTGTTGTTGTTCTGTGCCCATTCTTTTAGCTCCAACTTTGTGTTGATGTCTGTAGTCCATGCTGTTGTTCCTCAGTTTATGCTGCAGAAAGTCTGTGTTGTTTGTTCCTCACTGGCCTGAATGTCACTTTAAGTGGATATATTGAAGTTTGGACAAACTTTCTGCCACTTATCTTGCTCTCTTGAGTGCTGCATTTAGATTCCTGCCTGCTTCTAGTAACACATTTAGTTGTTGCTCAATGGCTACCTGCTTCAACCAAATAAAGTCATTGTCAAGGCTGCAGTATTTACGAACAGGTGTAATCATATCTCTTTAACTTTATTCAAAGTCCAGCAGTGATTTTAGTTTAAATTAGGAGATGAGGCTGCTGGTTTGATTCTGCCTTTGTGTAGATGTTCTTTCATTACTCTTTAAGGCCTGGAACCTTAAGATTTATGTTTTCATCCTAATAGTGTTTACAGTCACTCAATGTGACCATATATACAGCATCTGTTGTAGAAGTTAATGCCAGTAACAAGTTTAAGTGTCGGGTACAGTATTGATCCATAACTATGTAACAAACTTCTTTCTTAAATCAATAGCTGGTCTCTACTCCCAAAGAGAACTTATTAAAATTATTCATACTAAATATTGTGGAAAGTTTTTTTTTTTTTT
>NW_007589584.1:0-680 GCF_000523025.1 Cynoglossus semilaevis | reverse complement strand
CATCATCGTCATCATCATCATTATTATAATTATAATCATGTCTAGGGAGTGCAATTTTCCTACTTAACAAAACTCTGCAATTGACTCTCATCACGGCGTCTCTGTTCTGCCAATCACTCTCGCGCAAGAATTTTGTAGGCAATAATTTGACAGCTCTGTGTAAACACTGCTGCAGGAAAACACTTGGCGTCCCCTCACAGAGAGTGCTTGTTATCTTCCTAGGTTCAAATCTAGAACTTTTCTCAGCTTCTATGTTAACTCGGGAGCTCAGCCTTCGTGCTGCCCTGGCTGCGGCCCAGATTTAATTCAGGGAAAGCCAGCCGAGATGTTTCCATATGTGCTGTGTTGGCAAGTTAAAGTGTTGACCTTGGCATGCAGTGCTGACTGGTTTTGATAAGTGATTTTATTTATTTATTTTTTTACACTTTTCTGGTGGAGTGGGAAAATTGTGTGTTTCCAAGGTTCTTCGCTCGTCCAGTCATCACCACCTCCACTTCTGGCTCGTTCCAACCCCCGCAGGAGTTGTTGGAATTGCAGGAGGAATCCAGTCTGAGGACGATGCTTTGCAAGATGTGGCCAAACTGAGAATTCACCATGGATCCTTTGACCTCACATTTTGGCACTTGGTCTAAGTGAGAGCATTGATATGCTCTGTATTGCCTTCAGAGTTCAGAAAAAAA
>NW_007589583.1:0-681 GCF_000523025.1 Cynoglossus semilaevis | reverse complement strand
TTAGATTGTAGGAAACCTGCTGTACTATCGCTTCATGAACCCAGCCATTGTGGCGCCTGATGGCTTTGACATCATCGACATGTCGGCGGGAGGGCAGCTCCACCAAGAGCAACGTCGTAACCTGGGGTCTGTGGCAAAGATGCTCCAGCACGCGGCTTCCAACAAGTTGTTTGAGGGAGAGAATGCACATATGACGCAGATGAACGACTACATATCACAGACATATGAGAAATTTAGGTAAGAAGAAAATGTTATACAGTCTAAGTTATATAGTTTTAAGTGCTTTGTCTTTATTTATTTCCATCACATAGATCCAAACAATAATTCACACTCATTTTTATGGGCAATTCTGAGGAAACAATTAACCCAATTGCCATCATGTTTTTGAACTGTGGGAAGAAACCAGAGTACCAAGAGAAATCCCCCCCCCCCCCACACACAGTGACAACATGCAACTTCTTAACTTAGCTTTGTGAAAGACCACAAGTCAATCTGTTAATGAGAGGCCTTTCTTTGTGTCGATGCAAATGAATAAATGATGGCTGCGTATGTGCGGCACGTCAGATTCTGTGACTCTCATCAGCTCTCAGGTCAATTATCTGCCTCTCTTTCACAACCACATAATCCTTTCTTCTAGGGTATTTTTTCAGTTGGCCTGTGATGTTCCTGAACCAGAGGAGA
>NW_007589582.1:0-681 GCF_000523025.1 Cynoglossus semilaevis | reverse complement strand
CATCCATCCGACTGCACAGCATTTCCATGCTAACTGAAACATACAGTAGGGTCTACTAGACTTAATGAAAGGAGAGGTTCTTTACTGTCAGGACTCACTTTGTGAAAATGTCAATATTTCCAGTTTTCACAGCACAGCACCAGAAACTTTCGGCATTGCAAATTTTTTTAAGTTGTCAAGTGTTTCATGCCTATATGTCTGCCCCTGGGGTTTTTACCACAGTAAAGAGGAATCACTTTGATCCCATGCTATTCCTATATTCTGTACATGTCACATGACATATAATTTGAAATTGTTTGAAGTGTGTGAAGTTGTTCCTTCTGGTGGTGAAAACGGTGTAACCATCTTCTCCACATCAGCTGTCGCTGTCTCCAGGCTTTATTGAATTTATGATGTAGTGGATGTCTTTTCATCCAAAATGTGGTGAGGAACAAGTCCTGGCATAACTACAATATTCTATTACCTTTCCTGCACTGTAATAATGCACATTAGTTTCTGCTACCATGTCGTGAACATTTCTTTTTCTAACTTCTTGCCTGTCCTGTGTATTTTTTTCCACAAGACAGCAACAGTCTCTTGGTCATTTACTGGCGAGGAAGTCATGAGTTCTTATCTGGAGAGTTGTAATCCTCAAAATAAACATGAGTGTGTCCTTGTCCAAAAGCTGCAAACTTTTTTTTT
>NW_007589581.1:0-681 GCF_000523025.1 Cynoglossus semilaevis | reverse complement strand
GGCAGGGAGGGAGGGAGGGTGTGCCCACGAAGGGAGGGATGGATTTTCTTTTGAATGGAAGTGATGTAAGAGAGGAGAGAGCTGGAGATGGAGTGCAGGACGGGAGAAAAGAGCAGTGAGCTGAAAAGGACTGAAGAGGAAGTGGGAAATGAACCAGAGGAAGAACATGAAAAGGTAAGAAAGAAGGCGGAGCCCAAAAACTGAAGGAAGAGCGAATCAACAGGGGGGAGGGAGGTGAGAAAGATGAGTGACGTGAAGTCAGCGATACAACAGGTGTAGAGTAGGTGGAAAAATCACATGAGCAACAACGGCAGGGGAGAGGAGGTGAAGCTCAGCCCCCACACTGCAGGGAAATGAATCACTGAGAGTAAACGTAACAACGGAGGCTATGATGTGAATGGAAGAAGGTCTGACACGGAGGGGGATGGATGGAAGGAGGGAGGAGGAGAAAGACGGCTTTGTACTTCCATTGGATGAACTTTTTCCTTGAACCTTTGACCTCTGGCCGGAATTCTGAGTTATTGTGTCCGTTTGTATGTCAGTGTTTATTGAGCTTCTTGGACAAGTTTTTATTCTTTAACTTTAACAATAAAACCCACGCGTCTGAAATTATCTATATATTATATTTAATGTCTATAATCTGTAGATGTTTATTTACTAAAAATCTGAAGGGTTTGAATG
>NW_007589580.1:0-681 GCF_000523025.1 Cynoglossus semilaevis | reverse complement strand
CTCTGTTTTTAATATAATATTTACAAAACAAACCAGGCTTGGACTTTTTTTGAAGAACGATTTTCAAAACTTTACCTCAGTTACCGTGACGATGTCATCTACTGTGTCTGTGTTTGACAGATCGAGTCAAAGGTGCTGGTGGGAACAACATGAGGGACCGGACCACCATCAAGCGTCTGAATATGTACAGACAGAAACAGAGATGGTAAATTTTCATCGACGGCTAAATGGATGTGGAACCGACGCCATGAATGTTTGACTGTTATAAAAATATAAAATTATCAATACAGTATCGTGAAACGAATTATCCGATATAGAGACGTATCGATAATTTCTCAAACACCTGCCTAACACTTTTGCACCACATGTTACGTTCACGCTAACTGTGATCATGTGATTACAGTAATAACCGCGGTAAAGTCATCAAACCGTTGCAGTTCCAGTCCACAGTGGCCCCAGGGACCGTGGCCAGGGTCGAGCCCAACATCAAATGGTTTGGTGAGTGCACTCCCTTCTCTCTGTAGTATCTACGACCCACCGTCTGCCAGTCTGGGCTGCAGACCATTCATCTTTAATGTGGGTTACATGTCGTGTAGACCTGAAGTCTCATGTTCTCACCCACTGTGCTGCCTGGTCGTTCCTGTAGGGCGGCGCTACAGGCGTGTGACAGATCATTCTGAC
>NW_007589579.1:0-681 GCF_000523025.1 Cynoglossus semilaevis | reverse complement strand
TATTACAGAGGTCAGAGCAGGAAACAAGATCAGAGCTTCTCAGAATTTATTTATTTTTTTGTTTGTTTGTTTGATTGGATGAATCGTGTTTGTCTTGAGGAAGATGACGAATAAGGGAGCGAGAAAAAGAGAGAATGAAAATATGTTATGACATTCACAGATGCCAGGTCTTTCTCGGGGAGAGAGATATCAAAGTAGGGGGCTATTGATCCCTGTCAACGATCGATACAAAACCACTGCACCTTGGAATTCGCTGCTCTGCATTCTGCCTACGCCTCCGAGTGGTGATCATGACACCGGATCTAAAAGGGAAGGTGCCAGTTTATAAATGGACACGGTCAGTTTATGACATATATGTATGTTGGCAAAATACGTCGCTGGCATTTCTTTAGGTTTGTGTGCGTGTGTGTATATACGGAAAATATCGAAGGGGTTTGCTTTATGTGAGGAAGTCGCCTGTCACTGACAGGACACAGGCGGTTCCCCCCCGAGGCTGACCACGCTGACAGCACCTGGCTGTACCGATAAAGAACAGCTGCTGTTGGGCCTCCGGTGCAAAGAGTCCCCACGTTGTCCACAGGTGCATCTTAAGGCTGACTTTCTTACCGTTTACTGTTTAGCCCTCCCGTCCCTGTTAATTTCACTCGCTGTTGTTTCACGTCGTCTGAGAGAGAGAGCGAG
>NW_007589578.1:0-681 GCF_000523025.1 Cynoglossus semilaevis | reverse complement strand
AGGAAAAGTACGAGTCACAGAAGCAAGGGTTTCCCTCAAGTCACCACATTTTAGATTCAAAATCTTAAATCATTAAGATAGATAAACGATATATTTATTCATCTCTACAGGGGATTGCAAGTGGTTTGGTTTTGAGTCCGAATCTAATTGATTGAAAATAAGCCATCAAAGGACTCTTTGATAGAAGAAAAGTTAAGACCAAAACAAAAGTAATTGTCATTGAATATAATCTGAGTCTGAGTTGAGGTCCAAGGATTCCAAGTCAGAATCTGAGTCAAAGAAAAACATTCTTACGTCTGAGTACTGGAGTTTAAAACTTCCATATTCAAACCCTGCCTCTTCACCACCCCTTGATTATTCTTGTAGGTGTGCTCATCCATGTGGAGGTGTGATAAAGAGTTTGTCTTCCTGGAAGGAGAACTCAGTGGAGGAGTTGAACAGCACAAACCAGCCACAGCTCTGGACTAATGTCTCCACTCAGCCCAACTGGGTGTCCCCTCCTGAAGTGGTTGACCTCACGCTGGACGAAGACACCGGTCACAAATACGTACTCTAAACAACACCGAAGACTCCTCAGTTCTTCCTGTCACTCATGAACCTCGTCCTTCCTGCCTCTCCTCCATTTTAACGCTCCGATCCTTCCTGGTGTTGCAGCTGCGGCCTGTCAACAATTCTGAACTC
>NW_007589577.1:0-681 GCF_000523025.1 Cynoglossus semilaevis | reverse complement strand
AAATATAATTTTACAAATAATTTCCTACTACATGAAGTGTTTGTCTAATTTTTTTTTTTTTTTTTCAGAATTCAACACCAAGCGGTCAGGTTTAGGGCCACGGGGCATATGTTTAACACACCTGTATTATACGAATCAAAATAGAACTAATCCAGTTAAACTTTTAGCCATGTCTGCCTTTCAACTACTCTTGTCCATCTTCACTATAAAATGTCTGTCCAAAATGATCGGTCTAAAACTCACAGTAGCATTTTCCTTTACCATGTATTTAATTATAATTTTTGGGATGGATGGACGGATAGATAGATAATCTAAGTGAGTTCCGTTCGGGAAATTAGGAGGATGTAAATGCTTGTAAATCTAATAATTTACCTTTTCCATATCTGCAATTTGCATGAGTTTTCTAATAAATCATTAAGACCTGCTGACTTCTGAGAGTACTCGAAGACAGAGTTCCCATTAGAGCAATTAAAAGATTGCATCTAACGAGCCAATGTGAGCAGTCAAACCTCACACTTAACAGACATTTTTGCTTGACCTGTAATACATTAAAACATATTACATGCATAATTAAGCACAACCTAAGTGTTAACAGGAAGTAGATGGTCTCTGAGGTACAAGAAGACGAAGACACACACACTCACACTCACACACCGTCCATATGCCGACTGTTGCTCTGTA
>NW_007589576.1:0-681 GCF_000523025.1 Cynoglossus semilaevis | reverse complement strand
ACAGCTGCATGATGTAGGCCTGAACCATACACTGGTAATAGCTGATGAGGCGTTCAGGGGGGGGGCGCAGGATATCTGCCAGCAGTCTAGGTACCATATGAGTGCTGCCAATAATGTCACTGACTGTCAGGTTACAGAACAGCAGGTACATGGGCTGATGAAGGTTCTTATCAATGATGATTATAATAGAAATGCCCACATTCATCACCATTACAAAGACGTAGGAGATGAGGAAGGTGAAGAAGACAGGGTACATGCTTCTCTCTGTCACCTTTAACCCCTCCATCTTGAGCATGTAGCTGTTGTAGGTCAAGTTCTCCTCCATTCTGAAATCACAACAAAACAATATTTCTTTTTCATCAGTTCAGAAAATAAGAGCTTTTGAGGAAAACATGTAAAAACACCTCAAATCAATTCATAACTGTAGTGTAAATTTGCAAAGTTTGGGGAAGATGAAAAATGTTCTGTTAGATTTATAAAATGAAATAAAAGTCCAAGTCAACACGTCCACACCTGCCACAGAACAATGTCAACAGTTGTCTAATGCACCAAATGACATGAGGACGTGTAGACACAACCACTGTGATGTCATGGGTTACACAGACACAGTCACCCACAGCAGTCCACACTGCCCACTTTTTATACATGTGTTTTAACACCGGGGGACTCAGGTTTCCTGCT
>NW_007589575.1:0-681 GCF_000523025.1 Cynoglossus semilaevis | reverse complement strand
TTTTTTTAAAGGTTTAAATATACGTAAACATTTACTGTACAATCAACGGACTGCTGGAATGTTCCGTCACATTCGGTAAATGTAGCCTGGACTCTGACGTGACTTTTCTGATTTGGTCACAGCTCTGCAACAGTTTTTTTGTTTTTCTTTAGTGATATTGTTGTGCACACGGTAAAACTGAACCTCTGTTAACCTGCTGCTACGTTTGTCTTCTGTGAGAGATAACCACCAATCACTGTCAACGATGCCCAGTGATAACTGAAGGGTTTCATCACCCTCACTCTTATCTCCTCCCCTGCCCCTCCGGTTCATACCCCTCTTCCCGGGACACCAGTGCCATGGTCTGGAAGCAGGTGCGGTACTTGATCTCTCCCGGCACAGGCTGAGGACCTTGGATTCGACTCTTTGCCACATCAAAGGGAATGTTGACACAGGAGGAGATGGTCCCAGACACCAGGCCAATGGTGAACTTCCTCAGGAACTCCAGGGTCGGGTCCTGACACAGAGGAGGGGCAAAAATCAAGACACGGAGGAGGCTGGGGCAGAATAATGGAACTGCCCCATGTACAAGTACAGGTAAATGAATGATGTACGTATGTATACATGTGTATACTGTATGTGTATTTGTATACACATAGAGTAGACACATGATTTGGGTTCATTTGCATTTCAATAAACTTC
>NW_007589574.1:0-681 GCF_000523025.1 Cynoglossus semilaevis | reverse complement strand
TATATATATATCATATGTCATATACAGTATATAATATATATTGTCTGCATGTCTTTGGAGCTTCTGGGGTGCTAGGAACAGCGCCCAGTCAGAGCAGTGGTAGCAGAAGTTTAGCCAATTGCTGACCTGTTGCTGACATGAGAGATGCGCGTAGCCTAGCAAGAATTTAGCGTCCTCGTATCTGATGGCTCCGGGGCAATTATTTGCCGCTCCAAGCTGAGTCGCTCGTGACGGAGCGGATATCTGCAGCACTAACGCACCATGTCATTTCATCGTGCTTAGCCGTGCACCTCAGCCACAAGGGCTCAGTGGTGTAACAGCCAACAGCATGGTTTCAAATTCAAAAGGTGTGTTTATGCAATATACTGTTTATGTTTTTGTGTAAGAACGCCTCGCCCTGTTAATACTGGCATTGAATAATTGCTCCGTCACAGCGCACCGGTCTCCTGCTGTTAGTTTGTAATTGTATCGGGATAGTTACTAAAACTGGCCTAATACGGTACAGCCCCACTTAGAATATTTCTCACCAGCTGCCACTGCTGCTAAGAGACACTTAAGTTCTGAGTTATTTAGCACATGTTCAACATCGGCCTGAGACTGGAGAAGGTTCCCACCCTGTAGAAGACTTCATGGGTTTTTAGGAACAGCTGATCTCACTGCAGACAAAGCAGAGGGATATTT
>NW_007589573.1:0-681 GCF_000523025.1 Cynoglossus semilaevis | reverse complement strand
TTTTAAACTTTTAAAAACGCGATTTTTCAAAAGAAGAAAAATATGTCAAAAAATCAATTTCCAGTGCCTGGATGAGTTTGATCAAATATAGTAAATAGTAAACCCACAAGAAACAAAATATAAATGTGTATTTTTATTTTGTTTTTGTATTTCTTTTTTTGTCTTTCGAAAAGAACCAACCTCTACTTTTCGACCTTTTGCTTCGAAGTCCCCGCCCCTGTGTTTTCTGCCCCTGTAAATACTAGTTTCTTTTTATTGTACTTCACATTTATCTTTACCTATTTACATTTATGTACCTGTATTTTGACCTTCGCTACGACCGGTTTGTCATCAAGCTGTGGAAATTGAAAAACTTCACTCCCTCTAGAATTTCTTTCTTTTCTACGTGACGTTCCAACAGTTGTTTTTGTTGTTGTATATTTCGACTCTATACTGATGAATGTGACTTGCTTTATCTCCTGTGATCTGAATGTGGCTTCTTTCCTGTTGATGATGTTTTTGACCAGAAGTTCTTTTAAAAAAGTATTCTAAATCCAGTACCTCCTCGTACTGGGGTTACATGAGCGTCCTTTAAAAGATCCAAACATTACAAACAAGGACAACAGATGAGACAGAGACCAAATCGCAGAAGGTAAAAAAATGCAAAAATTTGAGTAAATTTCACATCGAGTTGCCTAACAG
>NW_007589572.1:0-681 GCF_000523025.1 Cynoglossus semilaevis | reverse complement strand
TTCTTAAACTAAACAGTAACAAAATGGTACTCATTGGTACCAAATCAACGTGTTCAAAAACCAACAGTTTCTCTATTGATATCGACAACTGCTCCATTTCCCCGTCCCCACAGGTTAAGAGTCTGGGTGTCATCTTCTCAGTCTTATATCAACAACGTCACCCGATCCACCTATTTCCACTTATGCAATATCAACCACCTCCGCCCCTCCCTCACTTCCCATACCACTTCGATCCTGGTTCACAGCCTTGTTACCTCCCGCCTTGACCATTGCAACTCCCTCCTCTTTGGTCTCACTCACAAGTTTCTTCATAAGCTCCAACTGGTCCAGAACTCAGCTGCCCTTATCATTATTAGAACCCCATCCATCCACCACATCACTCCGGTCCTGCAACAGCTTCATGGGCTCCTGATCAAGTTCCGTATTAACTACAAAATCCTTCTGCTCACATTTAAAGCCATCCACAACTCTGCTCCACCATACATCTCAGATCTCCTTCATGTCGCTGTTCCCTCCCACTTCCTCAGATCATCCTCCTCCATTCATCTGACTGTCCCCTCTGCCCGTCTCACCACCATGGGTTACAGAGCTTTCAGTCGCTCTGCTGCTCCCCAGCTTTCAAACTCTCTACCCCCTATCTTGAGGAACATCAATTCACTCTCACAATTCAAGTCTGCACTT
>NW_007589571.1:0-681 GCF_000523025.1 Cynoglossus semilaevis | reverse complement strand
CCAAATTATACAAAAGCATTTTAATAATTCTAAATTATGGGACAAAAATGCGGAAGTATATTAATGAACAGATCAGAAGCCGGAGAGAGGCGGGACCTCAGAGGAGGAAAACAAACGAAGCCGTCTGTTCCTCCAATGGACATCGCTGGTTATCACAACATCCTGTCTCATTATTAGGTAGTTTGAATCGTCAGTTGATGGTTAGTTAACATGTCGACCCTACGCTTTGGCCAACATTTAATCAAAACCTCAGCGGTGTTCCTGCGGACGGAACTGTCTTTTGCGCTGGTCAATAGGAAACCCGTTGTGCCCGGACACGTGTTGGTGTGTCCCCTGCGGCCGGTGGAGCGGCTTCGGGACCTGCGTGCAGACGAAGTAGCGGATTTGTTCAGCACCACTCAGATCGTTGCCAACCTGGTGGAGAAGCACTTCCAGGCCACGTCCCTCACCATCGCGGTTCAAGACGGTCCGGAAGCTGGACAGACCGTGAAGCACGTCCACGTTCACGTGCTGCCCAGGAAGAAGGACGACTTTGAGCGGAACGACAGCGTCTACGATGAGCTGCAGAAACATGACCGAGAAGATGAAGATGCTCCGGCCAAGTGGAGATCAGAGGAGGAGATGACAGCAGAGGCTTCAGAGCTGAGGAGGCTCCTCCAGAGACCCTGAGACCCAGGACCC
>NW_007589570.1:0-681 GCF_000523025.1 Cynoglossus semilaevis | reverse complement strand
TTTTTTTTTATAAGAATAGACTTTTATTGAAATAACGTTTTGACCCCTTAACCCCACTGGCCCTTGGGTATATTGTTCATAGAGGCTCAATAGCAACAGGCCAAGTATTGAGCCTTGTGTATTCCCCGTTTGCTTGTTGAAAAGGATGACTTTTCTCTTTAATTTTGAAACATTCTAGGTAAGGCTTTAGTTGTACAAAGTATACCTAAATCTACATTAGATTTAAGATGGAGAACTGTGTCGCTGATGTGGCCTCCTGGTGAAAATGAATTTGACACCCCAGTTCTATGGAAACACAGAGGAGCTTGACCCTATTTTTATGTCTTTAAATTTGATTTTTATTGCTGTGATATGTCTGGTCTTTACGTGGATACAAAGTTACAATTGTTTTGAATGCATCACCAACCAAAGCTCGTAAAGATACTTTCACTCTGCAATCAGCCCATTGTTTTTACAATGCTGACTTTGTTATATTGCCGTGCACTTCCTCTGACACACTTACATAAAACTAAGAAGGGAAAGTTTCTCAACTGACCCCTGTCATTTTCTTTAATTCATTTTGAACATCAGCGATGAATGCCAAATGTATACCTGCTGCCAAATATATCGAAAATATTAATATCTGTATTGATTAAGATGTATATTGTTATCACTTCATCTGGTAATCATATCATTATGGCT
>NW_007589569.1:0-681 GCF_000523025.1 Cynoglossus semilaevis | reverse complement strand
AAAAAAAAAAATCCAAATCGCTGCAGTTTCACACTGTGAGAACCATTCGAAAAAGATCAAAATCATTCTCCTTCTCTCTCTCTGCTCCTCCTCCTTGACCTCTACAATACCCCCGTGCCTCCATGTCTGTCCCTGGTCTTTAATGCTGGTGCAGCAGAAAGTGACAGCCCAGCACTGGGACCATCACAGCAGAGACGGCTGATGTAGAAGAGCAGAGCTGAGAAATTAGGATGTTTTGTGTTTTATCTGCAGCGTACACATGACCTGTGGCTGTGGAGTCTGTCACGGAACTTGTTTTTTTTTTTCCCATGTACTTTAATGGGAACAGTGTTGCATGTGATGGAGCCTGGTGTGAAAGTGAGAGAGAATAAAGGAAGCTGTTGACCTCAGACTTTACAGAAAGCGGATGTGGTCAAGCAGCATGATCTAGAGAGGATCCAGGAACCAGACCGTGGCTGAGTTTTGTGCACGCTCATGTGCCCTGGACTACTGTTTTTGTTTTTTGTTTTTTGTGCATGTAAGCAGTTGTGTAGTCGTTTCTTGGAGACGGGAGTTTGTGCACATACTGTATATAAAATCATCCTGACTTTTAAATATAAATATATTGTTTTCCAGCCAAACAAATACACAGTGACTCATCAGGGCAATTATCCGAGGCCACAGGTTGACTCATGTGTTTGT
>NW_007589568.1:0-681 GCF_000523025.1 Cynoglossus semilaevis | reverse complement strand
GAACCTAAAGCCTGAAGCCTTCCGGACCCAAGCCCATTTAACTAACCACTAAGCCGCCACTGCTCTAAACAGTCCTTTGCTGGGGTACAGAATATCCCTGATTATCTTCCTGCCTCTGGTCAAGCAACGCCTGGTGTAAAAGTCATGCAGGTCAGGTGGGAAACACTGACCTGCTGATCCGTTCTGCACACCGACCACGTCAACCCGTGTAAAGCCTTTTTGCCCATGCCCAGTGCAGTTGACATACTAGGCAGTGGTGCTCCCAGAGATCACGGGCCGTATGGCAGCTGTGAAGAAAGCTTCCTGCAGCATTTTACAGATGTTGAACTTCCTCAGCTATCTGAAGTACAGTCGCTGCCTGGCCTTCTTCAACTGTATGGAAATGTGAAAAGTCCATGTCAGGTCCTTGGACAGGTGAACACCAGGGTACATGTAGGTGGTGACATGTAGGGGTTCCATGGATCCCGAGAGGGATGTAGCAGGTCTACGTACAGTGCAGTGTGCAAACACAGTTGGGTCAAGTGTGTAATATGTGGCAAGTAGTTAATTGCTTAAACAGTTAAAGCAGTAATACAATAATACCGTAGATAAATAAAGTGAAATATACAGAATAAATAAAGAAATATACAACATTTCTTTAAGTGCAAGATGGCTGATGGTCGTGCAAGGAGCTGGATGTGC
>NW_007589567.1:0-681 GCF_000523025.1 Cynoglossus semilaevis | reverse complement strand
GAAGGTTCAGAACAGGGGAGTAGGTAAGACGGAGGAATTCTGGGAGATGATTTGAATCTGTTGTGTCAACTGGATGTCAGGAATGTTCTTTGACTCCTGGAAGTTCAGATTTGTTCCCTTTTTAAAAAGTTTGGACACCTACCATCTCGAAGTTTGTGAGTGCCAAAAGCGTCTGGACTTGTGGACTGGTCCGTCGACCTTGATTCCATCCAGACAGCCTGAGATTCACACATCCTCCCTGTCTGAAGTTGCTCTTGTATTCCTGTCAGCCTCTGGCTTTGTCACGGATTTCCCAGAGTGCACCCTGTTAAAGGAAACAGAAAGATGTAGACAAGGAGGGCTTGTCCTAAACATGAACAAACACTCTGAGAAGAGACAGGTCTAAATTGATCTGACAGTAAAAGTGAGGCGGCGGTGTCTGAGACACTCTGGCACGCCAGATGAAATGGAAAACGAACCCACAAGTCCTGTGAGACGTCACACAAAAGCCATCTGTGATTCATGAAGAGAGAGTCATTTCACTGGAGATATCTGATTAGCGCCCTGCTGTGGACACTGTAGGACCGACTGTTGAGCACAGCGGAGAAGACAAATCTGCAAAGCTCATTTTCCTGACAGTTCCTCTTTGTCTTTTCATTATTTTCTTGTTTCCGAATGCTGAGCAACTTGGAAATGAACGCC
>NW_007589566.1:0-681 GCF_000523025.1 Cynoglossus semilaevis | reverse complement strand
CCTTGCTGTGTCCCTGAATTATTAGCTCAATGCCCTTCATGGGGCCCTCGCCCCACTTTTTGAAACCACTGGACTAACTTTGCAGTGAATCATAGACTGGCATTAAAATAGTTTGGACTTGTTTTATGTGGTGCAAGAATCAATTATTCAAACTTAGCGGCTTTATCACCCTAACCTGCTGCATATACGTTTACCTCCAAGCTAATCCACAATATTTTTGTCATATATTTTTTCAGTTTCTCATACTTAATACAACACATGTTACTACACATTACAAGAGAGCTTGTGTTCGATCCAGCGCTCTGGCACACAAAACTACACTTTAAAATAATGCACTCCGTAAATAATGAAGTATCACTTTAGTGTTACAACATGCTCTTTCTGCCACATGCTAATCTGTCTTGTGATAAGATGTGATCCATTACAGGCTGGAGTGACACAATCCAATAATGGAGTTGATTATGTAAAAGAAACCACCTTCAGCGGTTGGTAGTGAATGCAGCGGATGGACAGCTAATTAGTTGGGTTGGTTGTCTTTGATTTATATTGTCTTTCTTATTAATCCTTAATCAGCTGAGAGCAATGATCCATGCAGAGACAAACCCCATTTAATTACAAAGCCCACAGTCGTGACAGAAATGCCAAGCTCGAGGGTGTGGGGGCGAGGTTGGGGTAGCTTGG
>NW_007589565.1:0-681 GCF_000523025.1 Cynoglossus semilaevis | reverse complement strand
GCAACCGTTTGATTTTGATTTTATTACGGATTTATTTTGAAATGTTAAACCTGTGTTTATTTACGTATGATAGAATAAAAAGCCTCTGTTCTGGATGTGTTCTAGAAACCATTTACAGCTCAACAACCATTCTTCATTTTCACCACATTTCGTACGTCACCAACATTCTTTTTACCAATTTCAATCAACTCTCCACCGACTCCGACATTCCGCTCCCCCAAAAAAATGTCGTCTACCACGGTCATTTCCAGGTTTTTTTTTTTGTAAATGCTTTGACTTGAAGTATATTGATTGATACTTTGGATACTTGCGTTAGAAAATGGAAACTTTTTTTCAAAAGCACAATTTAAATAGAAACATTAGCGTTTGCTCAAGTTTTCTCTCTGCGATAAGTTTGGTCAGGTTTGAAAAGTTCATCAATAAAAAAGTTTGGGGAAAAAAAATTCCTAAATATCAAAGTCATCAGAAAATATTGACACTGAAATATTGCGATATTTCATTTCCTGATAATATTCCTGAAATACTTTTTAGTGGGTAAAAACAGCAAACCTTTTCGGTATCAAGGACCGGTCGGACATTTTTTTTAATGAAGTAAATTAGTAAAACTGAAGTACATTTTGCAGCCCGGTACCAAATGACTTATGGACAGGCACTGGTCCCCAGACCAGCGGGTTATTATTT
>NW_007589564.1:407-681 GCF_000523025.1 Cynoglossus semilaevis | reverse complement strand
AGTCTGAACGGTCCCTGACCTCTCATCGGACACCCAAGATTACCTTTTTCAGGGCCTACTATTCTATTTTTGACTTTCATCAGTCACGGTTTTTCAACCGATTCACAAAACTTTACGTGTATTATACTCACTTCACTTCACGCAGTAATTCTTTATCTCGGGATCACCAAGCACCGCTGGAAAACCACCGGAAACCACCGAAGCCTCAAGTCGGCCTTTCAATGCTGAGGTGTTGTCTCAGACCATGCATGGATTTTTGCGATGACCTCCCGGT
>NW_007589564.1:0-379 GCF_000523025.1 Cynoglossus semilaevis | reverse complement strand
GATCCGGCTCGAAGGACCAAGTTATGTCAGGAAACTTTTTCTGTTAGATAGGACTGTAAAAAATGCTGTTAGTTCATACCCCAGTTTCCTAACACACAAAGAATTCAAATAAAGAATCAAATAAAGAAACTTAATACAATGAATATATTGTAAATATTGAATAAATGTATTTAACTTAACAGCCGGACCAGGTGTTCATTAATTCATTCATCTTCTCCTAATCCTATTCAGGTTCACCCAGTGATGTACCTGCTGTTTGTGTCTTTTTTACAGCTGCCCTGTGATTAATCAGATAAAGAATTGTAATCGTGTGAAGCCATGATAATATTGAAATATCATTAAGAACAGACCCTACACTGTTAAAAATGTTTGTAAATTA
>NW_007589563.1:0-682 GCF_000523025.1 Cynoglossus semilaevis | reverse complement strand
GAGGCCCAAGGCTGATCCAGGATACTTTGGAGGGATTACATCCTCCTGACTATCCCAGGAACACTTGGAGAAAGAGTTGGAAGTTGAGATGGAAGTTGCAGAGGAAAGCAGTATCTGGGCTACTATGCCAAGACTGCTGCCCCCGTGATCCAGACTTGGATGAGCAGCGGAAGAAGACAAATAATACTGTGTTTTCTCATGTCTTTGTTCCATGTCTCATTACAATTTGCACAGCAGCAGAACATGACTATGATTTGTATGGTCTTGTCTCACACAAATAACAATACTGTTCTGTTTCACATTCCACTTCTCAGGTGCCACCATGGGCAGATGCATCACACGGAGATGAGATACCATATGTGTTTGGATTGCCTATGATCGGACCAACTGAGCTGTTTCCGTGTAACTTCTCCAAGAACGACGTAATGCTCAGCGCTGTAGTAATGACATACTGGACAAACTTCGCCAAAACTGGGTATGTTTTGACATGACTGTCCAAAGAGTGTGAATGGTTATTTGTCTCTATAGTTGTCCATGCAATGGACCGGTGAGCTGTCCAGAGGTCCTCCTGGGATTGGCCTCTTTGGCAGTCAGTTTCAACACATGGGCAACACATGAGTATCCCGAAGAAAATAGGGATAGGTTGGAACCTATTGGAACATAAAAAACAACCATTTACATT
>NW_007589562.1:0-682 GCF_000523025.1 Cynoglossus semilaevis | reverse complement strand
AGGCTAACTTACTTATATATTACTTATATATTTAGACATAAAACAATCCGATCAAACGTTCCCCTTTTTTCATTCAAAAAGTGATAATATAGGTGGAATATAGATATGGAGTTAATGCCTCAGAAATGTAAACCTTTACTGAAAGATGGTGCCAGAAATGGACCGAACTGTTCCAAATAATAACTTTGTTCCGCTCTACTTCAGTAATACTAAACTTGGCACGGAACATGTCCATATGTTCATGTGGTTTCCCTGAATGTTTGGACTTTGGTAGCCTAGTTAAAGGAGTTATTCACTATAGACTATGTAATGCAAAAAAAGTTTTTTATTTTTCAGAATGTTTTCATCCTCATTCGTGATTTTTATTTTGCCTAAGATTTTTGAAGCCGGGACCTCAGAATGAACTTTGGGGCTTTAAGAGATGATCGTTATTGAGTCTAATAAAAAAAAAAAAATTACGCAAAAGAAACAGCAGCTCTAACACGAGACAATTTATATTTAGCCTCACACCAGTTATAATTGAATTATTAATTGCCAGAAATCGTTTATTTGCGAGGAAGAATTCTTGGCTCCCCCCAAAGACAAAAGAAGAAGAGATAATGTGAATTCCTATAAAAGCCCTCAACAATTACGATGAAGATTTTTATTACTATTGGTACTACTACTACTACTACTACTTTTA
>NW_007589561.1:0-682 GCF_000523025.1 Cynoglossus semilaevis | reverse complement strand
AAAAAGAAGAGGACAAAGAAGTTCAAAATGAGAAACGAAGACAAAGGAAGAGAAGATGAGAGCGAAGTGATTAGAAGAAACATCAGAAGATTGAAAATGGACACAGAAGGGAATATTGATCCAAGGATCATCCAATGGACAAAGACATGCTTTTCAGGATATTAACCCCACCTTCAACCTGGCAACCAGATATTTTTATTAAACCTAAAATTCATTATAATTCAACTAAGATAGTTGGGGGAAAAATTAAGTAAAGAATCAGATTGTCACGGAAGAATGAGGAGATCGAGCTGTGGTGTTCCAGAAAGATTACACTAGTATCGAAGTGAAGGGATCGACCTGATCTGGAGAGCACTCGGTGTTGGAGGATTGAAAGGATCGGTTTAGGAAAGATAAGAGACTGGTAGATGCAGGAGTGGTATCTGGCTCTTTAAGGCCTGAGGACGGGGTTTCATTTGAGCCACAATGGAAAAAAATAATATAAAAAAGTTGTTGCAGGAACCAATCATACCTTGCGGGAATTCCAATTTTACAAATTAAGCACTGTAGGAGGCAGATTGCTGTATTGAAGAGCAATTCAAAAAGGTGTTCAATGAGTGAGGGAACATAGGACTTGGAGGAATGAGTAGGCCTCAGACTGTGATGAAGGATTGAGGACATCGGGTCTTGGTCGAGGGGTAAA
>NW_007589560.1:0-682 GCF_000523025.1 Cynoglossus semilaevis | reverse complement strand
AAATTATATAATTTGGAAAAGTTTACTGGGCTGGATGAAAAAGCTGAACAGTCCGCGCCCGGATCTTAGTTTGCCCATGCCTGATTTAAACTTTTTCTACCTCTTTTTCCTTGTATCACAGGTTGGTTTATACAGTTCCTGATTTCCTTAAGATGTCTAAAACTTTAACTTTATATATTGCAGTATAGAGTTTACCCTCTGAAAACACTCTTGGGTCAGCCAAGGCTATTCAAATCAGAGGTAAAAATTGCTACTTGGGCTACATATTATTTAAGTATTTCATGAGTAAGCGCTATCCCCCTCTAACCCACAACATTTTACATACTGAAACATGAACTACTCTCCTGAGAGTGGGTCGATCGTTGCCCCCGTTTTCCACTTCAACGGACCTGTATTTAGGCCGAACCTATTTTGCTTTGTGGTACACACCACATCTAAGAAGTGAACGTCTACTAAATGACATGAGACTAGCAATTGAGATCATAAACTTCGCAGGACAAACCTAGCCACAGCGATATGCATTGTTACAAACTTGGCGACGCCGGTTTTACATGCCAACTCACTTTTTTACATTTTACAAGTGTTCCTGGTTTTACACCTTGAAAAGAGTGGCTTTGAACTCAACGAAACAAAGTATGTTGATCATTTATTTCTAGCATACATAGCTGTGGGCAGAGGTGGA
>NW_007589559.1:0-682 GCF_000523025.1 Cynoglossus semilaevis | reverse complement strand
AACAACAGTATAGCGCAGAGTTCTTTCTAGTGGGCTTTTCATTTGAACATCAAACAAAAAGCATTCGGTTTAATTCCTGAACATGAAAAGTCCTGTGACTGTTGTTAATAAAAGCTGCCTTATTTTCAAAGTTAGAGCAGAGACGTGGCAGTTGGTCTGAGGCGTGTTTTCTACGGCCATGTTTGTGTTCTAGTCTCTTTAGTTTGAATCCATTCCCTACTGCTGTGACGTGTTTCATCTCCAAAGCTAAATCTGCAGCCTGTGCTTCACTGTCACTGGGACGTTTAACACAAACAGCCCTGTCGGCGCTGCTGCAGTCAGACACCAATTTGTTTCCTGTGTTTCAATTTTCTCCACGTGAACCGCAGGAGGTTTGTTCAACCTGTGAGGTTTGAAACCAGTCACTTCAACTTTAAGAGAAACTTTCAGGAATTATGTCAAGAGTTTAGTCGAAGTATGTGTGTGAAATCCTGTTGTTTCAGTGACGTCAAGAGTATATTTTTATCCCATGGACTGCTGTGAACAAACCAAATCTACTCACGTCTGGTTCTCCACAGTCGCACTCTTCTCCATCCTCCACAAAGCCGTTGCCACACTTTTTACCCCCAACAAGGTCCTTCATGTTGGGCATGTTGTACAGACACATGCCCCCTCCCTTCTGGAAGTAGCTGTCCAGGTCTCG
>NW_007589558.1:0-682 GCF_000523025.1 Cynoglossus semilaevis | reverse complement strand
GTAGTCTTTACAGAGGACACCAACGCTCCCAGACTTTTCTCACCGCAGCTCAGGCAGGAGACAGACTTTACTGGTGCATTTCCTTCTACTGACCAGCAGGAGTCGCCATTGCTCTTTACTAAAGTTCACTGTGTTCACCTCTCTAGGAACAGTAGAAAAATATTGAACTGTGTCTCTGCTCCACCAGGGGGCGACACAGGTGGTGTAATAAAACTTTCCACAGCGCTCATGAGGTGAGAGCGAGGCCTTGGAGCCCACGTCTCAGCCAGGTTTTATTCTCCTCTAACTGTGAGACTCGTAAAAATTCCGCACACGGTCTGACTGCCCACCTGTCTGCTGGTACCCTGGTGTGGTCAATTAAAATTCATGGGCTCTGAATGCCAAGGTTTATGGCACTGTCGCACTCACTGCTGCTGGAGTCCTCACCGAGTCCTCACCGAGTCCTCACCGAGTCTGTTCCGTTCCGTTCTCTCCTCCTAATGAAGCTATTGAGGTCCAGAGATGATAGAGTCAGAGTACGGACGTACGGTACTACAGTACTGAAGGTACTGTCCCTGTATGTAAAGGGACAGGAACACAGTCGGAGTACAGAGTATACATACAGTACATCTGTCCTGTGATGGACAGATATGAAGTGGGGGAGAGACAGAGAGCCGGGGGGGAGAGAGAGCTGTGAGGATGA
>NW_007589557.1:0-682 GCF_000523025.1 Cynoglossus semilaevis | reverse complement strand
AAAAAAAAAATCTTTAAAATGTCTATAAATACCATTTAAAAGAGATAAGTAATTTTTGAGACATGTAATCCACCTGCAATGTTTGTCAAGACTTAAGAATTGCGTTTTGAAATTTGAAAAGTTCGGCATTTTTCCTTGTAATTAACTGTTGTCAGTAACCTGGCCATAAGTGTCCTTGTATAAGCTAAAGGAAAAATGTTTGTTTTGTGTAAAAAATATATGAATTTTTGATAAGAAGAAAAGAACTATTTTTGAAACATGTCGTCTATTGCTACTCTCATATATACTTCATACACGTTGTTTTTGTCGAGGTGTTTCAGGCTTTTTGACGAACCTGATGAAAAACTCACTGCTGCTGTGTGAAGTGACGCAGTGAGGTTCATTTGCATGGTCTAACTTGTTGGGTCGAGTAAACCTGTTTATGGATAATGTGCAGCTTTAATTGTAGCCGGTTAATTTCAGTCAAGTAACCCATATAAATTAGAAAAATTTTGCAGTATGGTTTGTAATCGATCAGATTGTGTTCTTTTGATTGTTGTGTGACATGTCCTTATGAATAAAAAAATAATTTACACAATTTGAGTGAGTTGTGTTCATATGCAGGGTCTGTGACGACCCCTTGTGGTCATCTAGTAGTAAAGTAGTAAAAAGTTAACTTCGTCTTCTGGGAATACGTTTGATA
>NW_007589556.1:0-682 GCF_000523025.1 Cynoglossus semilaevis | reverse complement strand
AACTTTTCAGTTCACGAACTGAAAGTTGGAAAACTGAGGTTCCACTGTACAGAAATACATGATTTCTCCAACAACTCGAGGGTCGTGAACATCGTGTTTTCTCCGTGCTCGGCCTCGGCCTCAGTGATTAGACTTCCATCCTGTGTGCTGCCTTGTTTAGCTGTCATCATCCTGTGACCTGCCAGCCACGGTGAAATGAGCTCCTGGATATTAAAGAACCTATCGCTCCATCTGTACTTAACCGGTGGCAGCAGCCGCCTCACGTGGCCCAGCGTCCCGGGAAGGAGCGGCTCCAGTGAGTTCTCCAACGGAAAATGCTGGGAATGAGTGAGGCGAGGCCGTGATAATGTGTCCGGTCATAAGACAGAAAGAACAACATTTCCACTAATGCGCTTTCTCATCAGGCCAACAACAAGAAGCTATAAAATCACCCAAACTCTTGCGCAATGTTTATCCAGCGGTGCGGCAGTTCGTACATGGCTCCACGCGAGATCGTTTAGCGGTTTTTATCTGCATCTCAAAGTTAAAGCTGCACCGAGCCGCAGCCCCTGTGCACACAGTCATGGAGGTTGTGCTCCATAAAGTCCGCGCATGATAGTAAATGACCTGGTTCACTATTAACCATTATCTACTTAATGTCCTGCCCTGCTCTCCCTCACACCGAGCTCTGGTCTGGTCTGGC
>NW_007589555.1:0-682 GCF_000523025.1 Cynoglossus semilaevis | reverse complement strand
GGGGACAGCAACATGTGGCAGCGCGGAGTAAAACACAATTGTAAATTAACAAATAAATAGAAGCTCGGAGACAACAAAATAACACGTGGTTCAGTTGACGGATGAATCAGTAGGGGGCGGCGGTGAGATTGATGTGGTGGTTTATAAACTGATCCATCGCGACAGAATCGTCGCCTCCAGACTGAAGCGAAGACAAGAGGACAAACATCGGCAGAGACACTCAGGGACGACCGCTTTGATGCCTGGCAGACAGCACGTGGGCACAGCCCCCCCCCCCGCACCTCACCCCCCCCCCGCGAGCGCAGACACCCACAAATGTGCAGTGGTGCCGTGGTGCCACCCTGGTGCCACACAGAGACTCCAAGCGTTAAATTAGAGTCAGTCAGGACGGCGGGTCGGGACGCAGCGTCAGGGTGGGCCGCTCGGTGTGGGGGGGTCTGTGTGGGTATGAAGTATTCATTTTGGTTGATAGCAGAGTGTGTGTGTGTGTGTGTGTGTGTGTGTGGTCAGCCTGTGTTTGTTTACTCCAATCAGGTCCAGTCTGTGTCCAACCGTCTCATCTTCTCGTCCAAATGTCACTGCAGCTCACGGAGACGTAAACACGCCATCAGGTGGAGTGACTGTGTATTTTGGTTCAAAGTAAACAAACACCGTGAACACTGAGTCCCCCCCCCCCCCCCCC
>NW_007589554.1:0-682 GCF_000523025.1 Cynoglossus semilaevis | reverse complement strand
GCTTTGATTGACAGTGCCCGTGTCGACGGCGCCGCTGCTGTGTACACCAAATGTCAGGCCTCAGTCAGACAACTGTCTGTCAGAGCACAGGTTGCAGAGCGGTGAGAGGTGAGCGATGGTGGAGGGCGGGTGTGATGCGGGCAGCGAAGAGGCCGGGGTAAAGTGCTGCCTCAGGAATCACAGATCCTCACCTGGCCACCGGGCCTGGGCTGTCGCTCCTGTAGAGCTGTCGCCGGCGCTGACCCGACGCACAGCTGGATGGCACTGCGGCAGTTAGGGACTTTGACCTGACATGTTTAAAGAATTGCCCAGCGTTCAGCCATGTGGACAGAAGGTGCGTCACACAGCTCAACAGCAATCCTTCATCGAGATGAAAGGCTCCATTTTTAGCTTCTCTGTCAGATCGGGTGAAGGAAATGTTGTCTTCCCTCAATCATTTTCTTTTTTCCCTTTTCCCTCTTCGAAACTCAAGAGATCAAAAGCAAAGCCAGAGAAGTGAAAGCGACGAGGTGAGGATGCAGTGAATGGTCGATGTGGGAGGTTGAAACTGGAGGTGGCAGCAGAAAGCTCGCCGCCACAGACCGTATCGATCCAGTCACGCGGGCTGACGTGAAGTCTCCTGAGAGTGAATGTCCTGCAGAGCAGATTAACCGGAGCCATTACCCCGACCAGCAAACACACA
>NW_007589553.1:0-682 GCF_000523025.1 Cynoglossus semilaevis | reverse complement strand
AGGGAGGCGATAAAGGAAGGAAATCAGTGAGAAGAGATGGAGTGAAATGGAGGCAGTGTTTTATCTAAATGGATGCAGGATGATGGCCGTGACAGGTCTGAGGTTGGAGCTGATTACAAGTGGAGATGGGTGAAGATCTTATGGACATGTTTATATACAGTATCAACATGCGCATATATATGGAGAGGAGACGAGACGAGGCGCGGTGAGGGAACGCTCTTGAGTGAAAAGGACACTGGCTACATCACTTGCACATCGCAAAGACAAACTGCAAATAGATTTGCGCAAAACACTCAGTGAGGGACGTGGAGATTCTCACAGGAAACATCGGAAAAGAACAATCAACACCAGGGAAGTTTGAAAACTCAAAGTGCTTTTCATTTTCACTGCACATATAAAAGGAAGGAAATCAGATGCTGATGTCGCCCTCGCCATGTGTGAGGGGGAAAAAAATGACCCAACGTTTTTATGTCAACCATTTGGAAGATTTCACCCGGTGTTCACGACTGGAAAAGGGCAAACGTTTGAAGAGGAGAGTGAGTCAGAACAGAAGGTGCCGGACAGAACAGTGTACTACAGTACAGTGGAGTATTCATGACTGACTGTGTATACCTTGTATCCTTGGGTAACCTTTACCTAGGCTAACACGGTGGTGACATCACTGACCTGTGCCTGGCAGCCA
>NW_007589552.1:0-682 GCF_000523025.1 Cynoglossus semilaevis | reverse complement strand
GTAAGATGTAAATTGATATCAGCTCCACAGTCTCCTTTGGTTCTCAAAAAGTCTATGGGGACATCTCACCTGATTTAGGATGAACTCCAGGGCTGAGGTCGGCGGCTATTTTTGTCTCCGTTGGGTTGGTTAAAAGCATCATCTGAGAGGAACCAGGAGGTCCTGCATCAATCATCAGAGGAAGTTTGTGGCATGGACTCATTAAAGCCCATCTGCTTCCCAGGATGCGAGACACGCTGACTATTGAGACCACCTGCCCACGTCTGTACCCAAGCAGCTGCTTTGGACCGCTTCTCAAAGCACTGGCTTGGGTTTCTATTCCCTCGAGTACACTGTAAATATTTTGCCTCCTCGGTCTAAGACGCGCTCTCATGCTGATCACGGAGTATGTTTCCGCTTCTCGGATCACACGCGCTCCATGCTTCTCTTTCCTCCCTGTTTGATCTTTGATGCAGGCCTGTCTGTTTGAAGAAAATCAAAGACAATTGGCCATCCTGAGTCTGCCACCAGTTCACCAGTTTGGCCTCATGTTATTTTCACACGCCGTTGTCCAGACCTCAGTCGGCTCTGCAGTCTGAAGAAACAGGGATTACAAATTGTGTGTAGCATGTGGTCAGTTTAGGAAATTGAGCTGTTTATAATTTGCAAATTTCTTTTTTCTTATAATATGCAAATTAAAAAA
>NW_007589551.1:0-682 GCF_000523025.1 Cynoglossus semilaevis | reverse complement strand
TCATGATTAGTCGTTATCGTTCATGATTAATCATGATTAGTCGTTATTGTTCATAATTAATCATGATTGTTTGTAACTATTCATGACTGATTAATTATTCATGATTATTCATGATTAGCCCTAATTATTTGAGAATAATCGTAGTTATTCACGATTAATTGTGAAGAACTAATCTGTCAGCAGGCTACACTCGACTGCTTTCAAACTCTTCCTTTATCCATTTAATTCACGCTCTGGTGCATAATCAGAACATCCTCCACATGAAGAAACTAAAACAAAAAACAAACAAAAAAAACATAATTAGCTTCATCTGTGCCGTGTAATAATACTTAATGTGCTGTGAAAGACTGTCCTGTAAGTGTAAAAGTCACAAGTTCAGACTTTCAAAGTTGGCTGTGTTTGTTGTGCTTCCTCTTCTTTTCATCTCATCCCTGGAGTTTTTCAGTTTAATCATTTGCTAATGTTGCGCTTGTGCACAGATGCGTTCATGCAGACACATTCAGCCTGTGTTTTTTAAAACACAACCCTGCATTTCCATATGCTCGCCCTGCTGGTGTGCTCACAGTGGCGTGACCTGCGTGACCTCCGCGTCCGCAGGCGTGCTCCGAGGACACGTCCTCTCAGCTGATGCAGCGCAGCAGCAACACCGCCACAGTTTTCTCACACTTCTGAGGTTTCACAG
>NW_007589550.1:0-682 GCF_000523025.1 Cynoglossus semilaevis | reverse complement strand
TGACCAGACGACCATGAACTAATCCAGAGCCTGCAGGAAGGTTGGGGAGGGGGTGGCAGGTTTCCCCCTGACCTACTGTTGTTCACTGACCTGCACTGAATGGTTCAAACCTTTCACAGTCACAATCGTTCCATCTCCACACAACTGCACGCACACACAAACCCACCATCACACACCAACCAAAACAATGGCAGCAGGTAGCCATTAGACATTTTACTGTAATTCCACTTAGAGCCACAGACTGCAGGAGGAGACGGCCAGGCTTGAAAATTCATAAAAGGAGGAGGAGGAGGAGGAGCAACAAGGAAACGAGGAGATCCATGCGGTTAGTGGTAAACAGTACAGACGGTTACAAGAGAAACACAGACGGTTGGGAATGTAAGAAGAAACAGTGAAGGGATGAAGACGGCTGCAGCTGTCAGTAGGCAGGATTCTACTGGTTTGACAGCGCTGCAGGTCTGGCCATGACAAGAAGCCTGCGCTTCAACTGTGTTAATACGGTTTTACACACGGCACAGCTTCTCACATGTTAGACACATTTCAGACGTAGGGATTTTATTCTGCGCTGAGCCAAGAGTAGAGTAAATGTGATGAAAGTGACTCGGTCACGATGTGTATCAAACACCGGGGAGAGTGAAAAATGTACGTGCTTCAAGGTTTGTCTGTGTTTCTGAGACGAACT
>NW_007589549.1:0-682 GCF_000523025.1 Cynoglossus semilaevis | reverse complement strand
TTTTTTTCAGAAAGTTTAACTATACTACAAGTAGAAGCTGTGAGATGGCGTTTGTTCTGCTCTTACTGAATCCATTAGAAAGGATTACAGGCGTGAGATTAGGCTGAGGAGAGAGCAGCAGACAGATAATCTGTATGGAATGTGGATTTAAAGCCCAAAGTCCAGCTTGTGGTTATTGTTTTCATTCGAAAATCCTGCAGAAGATAATGCAGAGAGTTTTCCTGTTGGTGGGCGGTCAGTGACCAGCAGAGTTGTGACCCACGGCTACCCCGAAAACGGGGGTCTGTTTCACATTTAACTTCATTGTTGTGTTTTAAGAAACAAGCAACTTCTAGTCAAAGCTTTAGCTAGCCAAGCTAATTTCCGCTACCTTCCTGAATCACCAGGGTAGCTTTAAGCTAATTCTTGCAAATTCTTGGTACATTTAGTTAGAAAGTCACTGACGACTAATGTTAAGTGGTTCATGCTCAGAAACGTGTCCCAAACTGGATCACAGTTAGTCCTCTTGACTCCTGCCTCCACTGGAAAACATCAGGATATCCCAGATATGTGGGAAAATGAAGGGGTAAAATCCTGGAAGAGTCTGGCACAACACTGTCGATTTAATGTTTCCAGTTAGAACCAGAGAGGCTGGACTTCCAGTCTATCAATCCATCAATCATAAATCAGTATTCCACATTCA
>NW_007589548.1:0-682 GCF_000523025.1 Cynoglossus semilaevis | reverse complement strand
ATCCATCCATCCATCCATCAGTCTATGTGAGGTTGACGGTGTAGGAGAGACAGTATGACTTGGTGACAGTGTAGACTTGTTCTGCGGTGATAGAAACGGTCTTTGTTCCACACATGGCTCTCTAAAATCATGCTGTTATCAAAGTTGCCACCAACAAGCCAACCAATCATGTCCCGGAAACTTCTCATCACTCAACCCATCCTGTGTCTTTCGTCTGCCTTTGGCGTGTGTGTGCATCAGTGTTACCCATGAAAGTTGCTGTCAAATACGTTTTTCTGTGACATTTTATTTTTTACTTACTTTATTTTTCTTGTGTATCTCTGTGTAGAAGTGGCAGTGTGTGGAGGACGCCACAGGAAAACTGCGACTCCACAAATGCAAGAATGAAGAGGGCGGAGCCAAAAGACTCCAGAGAGGCGTGGTTGGTCAGCAGCGTCCAATCAGCTTCAAGGCTCAAACGTACCAGCGCAGCCCGCACAAATGTGACTGTGACCTGACGGATTTACGATCTCTAAACCTGCGTCCGTCCGTTATGAAACCATTCAACAACAAACCTTTCTTCTCTAGAAAAAGTAAGTGTTAATGTGAAGTCTCCAGGGGGCAGTATTGTTCTAGCAATAACCTGTGGCTGACTGTAGCTGGTTTAGATTGAACAAGTTTCTTGGTTTGTTACATTTTTTTT
>NW_007589547.1:0-682 GCF_000523025.1 Cynoglossus semilaevis | reverse complement strand
CTTTGAGTCATTTTATTTTCATATTAGAATTCTGACCAAGGATATTAGAATTAGCGAAGCGTCTATTTTGGCTGATATTTAAAATAATAATTTCAATAAAATACCACAAACAAGCGGCTGTGTTCTTCGAGCCACGTCGTTCCTCGTTCAACCAGACTCTCTGTGTGTTTTCTCCTTATTCAGTTCCTGCTTGTCCTTGCAGTGAAGATTGGTTTGTGACAGATCCAAGATGAATGGCTGGTGTCCCACGGAACATATTTTATTTCGCAATGTCCAGTGTATCATGCCAATAAATCAACAGTATGTGTGTGTAACCTACCCCCGCTGTTGCCGGCGCAGCTCACTGCTGTGCCAGTTTTGGTCAACGCTGAAATGATAAATTCTGCTCCTGAAGGCCACCGGAACGTGCGGCCGCTGCCGACCAGATTTATTAAAGAGCAAACAGGACGTGAATGTAGGAGTTCTCTCACTGATGGGGTCATGAATGCTATCTGTAGTTGCTGCTAGCAGATAGCAGAAGGCACCGCAGGTGTGGAAACGGCAGTATCTGATTGGATGGACTGTTGAAGGCAACGCAAATGGTCACCAACAGGCTGACTTTAGGGAGCAGTGAGGTCGAATCCCAAGATTGTCATTCTGAGACAGAGTCAAACGCCTGCTTATTCATATTCTTTTTTTTTTT
>NW_007589546.1:0-682 GCF_000523025.1 Cynoglossus semilaevis | reverse complement strand
GTGATGATGACATTGTCCTGTGATGACGCAACTTAAAAACTTAAAACCCAGTGATTGTAATTGGAACACAATTAACCTGTGATTATCTGTAATTAACAAAGTCAAAGTTTTTTTTCCCCCGGAAATCCCTGTTGCTTTGCGGTAGCAACATGTATTTGTGTGAATAAGAAAGACGCGTGCGTTTGTTGTTTGTGTGTGTGTGTGTGTGTGTATCAGTAGCTGTGCACACAAACACTAATTCCCGTCCTCACTTCGTTTGAACTCAATTACTACAAGACAGAGAAGCAAACAACCAAGCCTACAGATGTCTGGGGAGTGGACTGGAAATGTCCGTCCACCATGATGGAGACACACGAGCCGTGTCAATGTGTCTGAGTCTCACTCTGTTTGTCCATAGGAACCAGGTAGCAAACACTAGAGGGAGAGTAAACAGTGAAGGCGAGGGGCTTCCTCGATTATCAGGCAGCAGCAGAGAGAGAGAGTGGACACGTCAACAAACCTGCATGTTCACAAGAGTGTGTGTGTGTGTGTGTGTCTGACAGAACACTCTATATATAGATGAGGCGTAAGACCAGGAAGAAAAAGAAAAACAAACAAAGACAACAGTGAGAACAAACAGTGGGAGAAAACGTCACCACAACAAAAATAAAAAAATATGATTCAAAAATAGAACAAAAAAAAA
>NW_007589545.1:0-682 GCF_000523025.1 Cynoglossus semilaevis | reverse complement strand
GAGACGGGTGAGACACTTGTGACCCAGTAAACAATATCAGCAGTGACAAAACGGCTGTTTAAATGACAGACTGGCCCCCAAGGTTAGCCATTGTTTGTCATGCTAAGAGAAGCTCCCGAGCCCTGTTTACTGGCTGAATGTATTTCCCTTTCGCACAAGGCCAACACATGTGTACATTGTGGAGTGGTGCACTCAGATGGAGGACATTAAGGACAAGGACAGAACAACACAAATAACGCAGCAAGGGAGAGCGAGTAGCACTGTTCCGTGTTTACGAGAGGTTACAACCGCCTACCAACTCCCACTTTGGATGTTTATATGGCCCAGAAGACAAAGCCTTGGGACTTTGTTATGTTTATAGTTGAGATTCTGACACAGAAAAGTCACATAGTTTAAACTAAAGTTATTTCTGTAACGGTAAGACCTCAGCATGTCGTCTTTTTGAAACCCCAGTTTGAACAATTATAGCATGGAGAAAAACCTTAAAACTATCAAAAAGAAAGCTCCATTAAATAGTTTATAAATGTTAAATCTGTAAACCAAACAATACACATAGCTTGTTTTGGAGGCTAACGCTAATGAGGTTAGCTCTGCGGGCTCAAATGATTGGAAAGAAATATGCTCGAAATATCTGTAGTAATCAGTTAATTATATAAAAAAAAAAAGTAAAAAAAAAAGGTCA
>NW_007589544.1:0-683 GCF_000523025.1 Cynoglossus semilaevis | reverse complement strand
AATTAATGATCTTTAATTACATTCTTGATTAATCATCATGAACTGTGACATTGATCCCTTTAGCCTCCGCGCTAATTAGCCCGAACTTTGCCTTTGTGTTTTTTAAGGTTTGTCAACGTTTCAGTGAGTGAGTTTATTTTCTGAAAACTGGACGTTACTTTAACGCCAACATGGTGGCGCTGTTTGAAAACAGATTCTGCTCCTTCAAAATAAAAGACGTGAAAATATCCATCCTCGTCCGAACACCTTTGTGTTAACGGCCCACCTGTTGACTTCAACTACTACTTAATTAACTCTATGTGTGTATTTACATATATATTTACATATATATTTACATTATTAGTGATATATATATGACATTTATATTTGATGTATTTCCCTGTACTCATTAGCCACCTAGCAGCTAGCAGCACTTCATGCAATCACTCAACAACGTTAACATACAGTTCATCGGTACCAGTACAGTATATGACAACCCAGAACATACGTGGGCTGATGAGGTCACCACTGTGGGCTGATGAGGTCACCACTACACCCCCCCACCTCCCCTACAGAGTCACATGACTGCCGTTTGACAGCAGTGGTTTCTGTGACTCTGAGTCATTAATCTTTAACAACCACAGAAACACCGAGGGGATCCATGTCGGTTCTGACCCGTCACCTGGACGTCTGTCCTGCCTGAG
>NW_007589543.1:0-683 GCF_000523025.1 Cynoglossus semilaevis | reverse complement strand
TTTTTTTATTAATATTATTTTATTGAATCACACAGGAACTCAGTCAGTTGGAACGTTTGTTCAAATTAGAGCTGGATTTCTGGCAGCTCCAGTACTTCTTTGGTAACAGAAGCTGACAAGTGAGAAATGAGGAGTTTGCAATTTTAAGATGTCGGGGCACAAGAGTGTAGAGAGCAGATAAAGGAGAGAGTGAGTGAGAGAGACCAACTTCTATTCCCTACAGTGGCTGAGAGATGGGGAGCATGGGGCGAGGGAGGAGGAGGGGGTTTCTCCCCCTGGAGGTGACTGGAACTGGGGCGAGATGAAATGCTGCAGTGAGCTAACTTTGTCCTCACTTTTCACACGTGTGCTACCTGCTACTGCAGGTTTATTTAAGACACACGAGGGGGCGGGGGGGTGGTCCTCATTGAACCCTCATTATCTGGGTCTATAAACAAGGACACATCGAAGTGAATTAGCTCAGATGAGAATTAAACTGTTTCTCATTCTGCAACTCCAGTGCTTTGGAAGGTGGAGTTTGTTCCTGTTCAAACCTTCCTTTTTTGCAATCTCTCCTTTTTTCTATTTCTGTCCTTGTACAATCAGCGATTTTAGCAATTCTAGTGTTTGAAGAGAGTAAAAGACCTTATTTTCGTAAAATAATTGTCCTTAGTGATCAGCACAGGTTTAGACCCATGATATTT
>NW_007589542.1:0-683 GCF_000523025.1 Cynoglossus semilaevis | reverse complement strand
GCACACGGCGAAAACGTCGTTAATTCATCACATTCTACAACAGTTAAACGTTGAGTGTAGACGGTTGTTTGTCTCTGTGTTTAGACCCACTGCAGTACCCGCTTACAGGGTGGCAGTGCTGCTCCATGAAATTACATGAAGCGCTGCCTCCCATGTAAAAAATGCACGCAAAAAAAGTAAAAAAAAAAAAAAAAAAAAGGTACAACATCTCATGACAGAAGACAACCTGCTGGTAAACGTGGACACCCGTGACGTCATCACCACCCCCGCTACTGTAGACCGCTCATTTAATCCATTTAATGCCTGTGATCAGGTAGATCAACGGGACTTGAAATGAAATCCGTGAGCTCCAATCACGACCCTCCGCCTACACCATGTGACTCAGAAGCAGAGGATTAAAAAAAAAAAAGAATAAAACCACGAAAAAGTCAAAGAAAACTCTGTGTCTCTGTGTTTGACCTTTCCCCACCTTCACTGGACGTCACCTGACCCCTCAGCTGGTTGTACCGCTCGGCTTTGGGCGGCAGCGGCGTCTGGGCTCCGTTTTCATCCAGGGCGTCCAGACTGACTTTAGACTAGAGAGAGAGAAATGTAAAAAATGTAAAAATGAAAAAAAAGTAAAACTTAAAAAATTAAAAAAAATAATTTTTATATAAATCCTGCAGGCCTCACCTTGGAGCTGA
>NW_007589541.1:0-683 GCF_000523025.1 Cynoglossus semilaevis | reverse complement strand
AAAAAAAGACTATAGATGAAGCCTTGGTCACTGATATGTTGAACTCACCTCTTTGAAAAGTTACACCCAGCTTGCAAAGATATGGAGGCAATTCCTGCAGAAATAACACAGTACTCGGTGTTCAACGGAGCAGAACCACAGTCTACGCTCTGAGGTTGCGGACTCAACACAGTAAAAAGAAAAATGTGGCAAAGCAAGTTGAGTAAAATGATATCTGTCTATCCTATTGTTTAAACGAAACAGATAACACAGCTTTTGGCTCCATGATCGTCTTCACATCGCCGAGGAGTAACTCACAGCATATGTGAAGTCAGCGATTGGAGCATCGAAGCCGGTCGCCCTCTTCAAGTTGGCATCGTGTGAAACCACCACTTGTCCATCTTTAGTAAGGTGACAGTCGAGCTCCAGCATATCTGTTCCCAAAGCCACAGCACTGTAGGAATATGTTCATGTTTTACAAGGTTACAGTTACTTAAAAAAAAAAAAGCTTATAGGTGCTTATTTAAAAGGCTGCTACTTACTGCTTGAAAGCTGCCATAGTGTTTTCTAGGTTCTCACCTGCTCCTGTAAATCACAAAAGTTATCACTGTTTGCTTTTTTCTTTAACATTTTCACCACAAAAGGAAAGGAAGGGAAGGAAGGAAAGTGAACTACTGTACATTGTGACACAGCACACCACTGCA
>NW_007589540.1:0-683 GCF_000523025.1 Cynoglossus semilaevis | reverse complement strand
AAGAAAAGAAGGAGGAACTGAAAAGAATAAGATAAAAAGAGAAGGAGCAGGCAAGGACTAAAACTAAACAAACAGATACACCTGTCAAAGAGCCAGATTCTTCTGTTCACAGTAACATCTGGTCTAACCAATGTTCTGACACTGTTAAATTAAAGATTAACGAGGGAGACAAAGTGCAGCTGCTCAGTTTTATGAGGTCTGAGTAGACGTTCTGAGAAAACATTTTCAATTATCTTCCTAGAATTATGATGAAAATCTGTGACATTTTGTTAACAAACGACAACATAAACCTGGAGTCGATGGTTTATTAGTTTCACATGAGGTTTCACAGGAGGAATGAGTCTGCAAACAGACTGAACCTGATGTTTGCTCTACACTAAATTGATCAAAGGGGTCGGAGAAGTAAGACCACTCCTCTAAATCAGGGTGAGTCAAAGTGAGGCTCATTTAAGTCACCAAATCTTAAAGAGTAGTTTTACTTTGAGATTTACTGATTTGATTTGATTTCTGGTACATGTGAGTTGGCGAAACTGATCTTTGCAGATTTCAATTTTCTGTAGTTGATAGAAAATAAGTAACTAATTTGTTTGGCCTACAATTTTATTTTCAAAGAAAGTGATTATGAGGTATTTCCCACAAACGGCATTCAGTCTCAGGTTCTCACTAACTGTGCACTTGGTCCA
>NW_007589539.1:0-683 GCF_000523025.1 Cynoglossus semilaevis | reverse complement strand
ATCTATCTATCTATCTATCTATGAAAACCCAAGCTGTTGATATTTAGGAAAAGAAAGGAAAGGAAAGTAAACTACTTGTCATTGTGACACAGTACACAATAAAATGCGACCTCTGCGTTTAACCCATGACCAAAGTGAACAGTGGGCAGCTTTAAGCACCCTGGGAGCAGTGTGTGGGGACGGTGCCATGCTCACTGGTAACTGGATGGGTGGACTTGAACCCTTCCTTATCCACTAAGCCACCACAGCTGGATAAAAAAAACCAACAGTAGTGAAAGAACTAGAACAAAACAACAATACAATACACAGTTACAGTTAGGAGACAGGTTCAATTTTCTTTTTATTTATGTTTTAAAAGTGTCTTTATTTCACCCAAGGAATGGGTCCTGGAAGCTTTAAAAAGTCCCGATTGTTTTTCAAGGACCAGGGAGTAGCATAGGAGAAGGCTGATGTGCCAAGTTCTGACTGAACCCTTGGAAATGTATACACCTTCCGTGTGAAGGGCTGATATGTTCTCAAGGTCAGTGATGGATATGGGACCAGACAGTGGAGAAGACTGTGATGGGTCCTGAACATTGAGTTGGTGTAAATTGTAAACGCTGTGCCCAGGCATCAAAGTGTTGAGGAATTATGTCCCTGTAGTCGAACATATTTAAAAAAGTTTCCTGAACTATTCCCCCTGC
>NW_007589538.1:0-683 GCF_000523025.1 Cynoglossus semilaevis | reverse complement strand
GGGGGGGGCAGGAGGCCGGGGGGGCAGGGGGTGATTCAGGGCATTGAACAAACACACACCTGCCACACCAGGTCGATGAGTTTGAAGTCGGGGAATTCCTGGGGAAAGAAAAGAGCAGGAAACGTCAGACTGTGGTGATGTGTGACTTCCTGTTTGTTTCACACCGCCGTCCTCCACTGGTCCCTGGTACCACAGGTCAACCTGGTGATTACCAGGGGTCAGAACGGCTGACCTCAGGTCAGTCCGCTCTGGGATAAAGCAGTCGGGATTCTCTCAGTGACGAAGACCATTCTGAGGTTGTTTGTGGGCCACATGTGGTCCACGGGCCACTGATTGAACAGACTAGTTGAACAGCATTTTAGGTGAAAATCCCAATGATCCAGGAGGGAAACGAACAAGAACTCTGTGGCCCGGTCTTTGAGGAACTCTTTATGGTTCCTACATGGTGTAGACGCTGCCCTCTTGTGGTCATAGATATTATAGAGTATATTATTGACATATAAGTCACAGCACTAGCCAAACAATTGAGGAAAAACATGATGTGTAGTTAGTGAAATACCTGAGTCGTCCACCAGGGGACCCCAGCTCAGATCCCCCACCACAGGTTGGCTAATTAGTCGTTAATGTGTTTTGGAACTGATGCAGAAACCTCATAAAACCCAGTAGTGTTAGTTACCCCTCCT
>NW_007589537.1:0-683 GCF_000523025.1 Cynoglossus semilaevis | reverse complement strand
CCCCGGGCCTTGAGTTTGATTATTACTTTTAAGGATTTGTCCTTCCACAGGTCCAACAATGATCAAACATGGAGTTGCATCTCACGTTCTCAGTCCTGACTCCATTTGCTGCTTTGTCATAGAATGACCATGGCTTAATTTTCCTCCATTTAAACTAGTAAAGTAAAACCTGACACAGGGTAACTGTCTTACTTTAAGAGTTGCTTGAGAATGTCAACTCCTCAACTCCCTCAGTTTAGTTGACTGCATAATGTAGCTTGACAACATTTTCTGGTGCTGTAAATGGACATTGTCACTCACCTTGACATGTGTAATGCCTAACAAAGACGTGTATGTGTTACTGTATGAACGATGATGGATTTTCTACCCCTCAAGCGTTTTTAGGGTCAGTAAGCAGTTATGAGTTACCAATAAATAGTCCTAATTGGTTGATGTCACTACATTAACTAATACAGCACTGACACGCGCCTGTGCTGGCGACTTCCAGGAGATGGTGCTTGGTACTCATGCTAACCATAGTAAGATCTTGATAAGTGAAGTCCTCACTATCATCCTCCCTGTCTCTATCACTGGCCTATACTTGAGTCTTCTGCTTGGAAGATGATGAAGATGCTGCGAATGCACAACTCTGTCCCTGACTCCATACACAGCTCAACTGCAGACTTTGGGTCCAATGTCACTGG
>NW_007589536.1:0-683 GCF_000523025.1 Cynoglossus semilaevis | reverse complement strand
TTTTTTTTTGTCTTTTTGTCTTTTTTTATTTTTGGCAATTTTTTTAGTACTGTAACTTAGTAATATTATGCCGTGAAAAATTGCTTTTTCCTCTTCATCCTGGCAGTCGAGATTATTTCGTGACTTCTCGCGGCACATTTTTTAAATACATGTACCTGAGATCTTTTTCAAATATTAACACCACCACGCGTACCGCCTGGTCTTCGGTCAGAAAAAGAGTTTGGTGCTGCACGACCGACAGTGATGGATAAGCGGAGTCTGCAGCGTTGACTCAGTGTTAAATCGAGGCCGGAACTCCTGCTGGTGTCGCTGCCCTTTGAGAAGCTCCAGCAGCAGCCGCTCGAAGGAGGACAGAGGAGGAGAAAGGAGGGAGGAGGGGGAGGAGGAGAAGGCAACACATGTGGCTCTGGTCAGGTCTGATAAAGGTCTGTGTCCTTGAAGAGGTGAACCGGGAGTAAACAGCAGCAGCCGATACACCTTTGTCATGTAAACATGGGAGCAAGTGTGTGTGCTGGGGCAGGAAGTGGTGTGTGACAGAACAGACAAGAGTCAACAAGGGGGAAAATCAACACTGCCCTTGCGTCGGAGCAGACTTTGAATTTCAATAGGTTCAGTTTCGTACCAAAGGTTCTGGTGTTGTGTGTTTTTGGTTTAGTTGGTGCTTAAAAAAAAAAAAAAAAAAA
>NW_007589535.1:0-683 GCF_000523025.1 Cynoglossus semilaevis | reverse complement strand
GTAAATACATCAATGTCCTCCTCATTTGTGCTATAGTGAAGAAAACTGCACTGCTTTGTAATTTTATTTCCTTTGTTAAATGAGAACAGCTTTTTAATTCAGTTGGTGTATTAAATAAAGTCCAGTGGTTTTTGAAGTTATAACTGTAAATAAAAAGTTTTAGGAACTATTAAGTAAACCCATTATTTAATTATTCAAACCTGTGGTCTATTCAAGGTGCCAAATCCAAATTTTCACACTGATAGAGGAAACCAATGTACCAAGAGAAAACACAAAACCAAACATGAAAACTACACACACACACACACAGAAGTCACCTTCTGTCTCGGCTAGGATGTAGACTGCTGTTCTACCTGCGGTTGGACAAAAGCACAGCTAGTTTCCTTCCCCTGAGAATAAATGGTTAGAACACACCAGCAGAGGATGAGGAACACGGTGAATACAATCAGTATATCATTTGAACATCTGACACTTTTTCTCAATATGTGCCTCAGGTGCCACAGAAATGGAGAATACTCTGATGAAGAAGATTTTCCAGAAATACAACCTGAAGGTCAGACCAGCACCCACCCCTCAGGACAGGGTCGTGGTCCGTGTGGGTATGATCCTGTCATCTTTTGTAGGACTGGTGAGTATCGGAAAACAACTGTTATTTACAGTTTACAAACTGAAATGTGTGAATA
>NW_007589534.1:0-683 GCF_000523025.1 Cynoglossus semilaevis | reverse complement strand
CCTCTCCCTTCTTCCCATACCCCCCCCTCTCCCCCTCCCCCACGAGACCTCATCGCTGCGAGGAGCTGTTCGTGTTTGTCACATCCATTAAGAGAAAGGCCGAGCGGAGCAGCGTACAGCGTGAAGGCTGCCCCTACGTTTGACCCACTTTGGCCCGCTGTCACCGGGCGGCCCCGGCAGACCCCTGCGGGAGGTTCTGCGTGTCAGGCTGGGTTCTTGTAGTATGAGGCTGGCTGGAGAGTAATTGGCTGGCTTAGAGCTCCGCAACGGGGCCCTCTGCTGACAGCTGGTGGGCGGATGCTGCAGACCAATTAGGAAAACCAGAGAGAGTGCGACAGGTTGAGCAAAAGAGAAGGAGAGAGAGTTGAACCGAGTGTCTGTGAACGCGAGGGAAGTGAGGAGGGAGAACAGTTTGTGTTTTTCACATCCAAATTCACTACGTGGTGAATGAGTGGAAGAAAAAAACAAAAACACCTGAAGAAATAAGAAAAAACGCCAACTGCACACGTACAGTCACACACACTTCCTGTTTGTTTCTGAATTCAACTCCAGCTCCATTCCAACGTGTGATGGAACAGAGGAAACAGATTCTGTACTGATTCAGAACATTTACCAAAATACATTTATCACATCAATGCTGCTTAGACGGAAAGAGAAGTAGAAGTTTTTCTAAACTGTCATCA
>NW_007589533.1:0-683 GCF_000523025.1 Cynoglossus semilaevis | reverse complement strand
AAATCCAAACTACATTTTGAACTCTTATCTTATATCTGTGTGAGTGCCGTCATTCCTCCAGCTCAGTCTGTGAACAGAGAGCTAGCTGTGAACACATCTAGCTGTTAATATGACGATGCTGCTGACGTTAGCGTACGGCCACCGGAAGCAACGCGAAAGCAAGCATCTGGAGTCTGTAAAATAGTGATCTGAAGGATCTCAGGTCCATCCACACCAAAGTCAACGGTGCTCAAATGATGGACTGTTTTCCGAAGTAGGTGAGGCATGAAAAAGCCCATAAATACCCCACCAGGCCCAGGACTTGGCCCAGGTTCAACACAACAACACCCTGGTGGAGAAACAACACAGGGACAGGACAAACTGAAGTGTCTTCATCTCTGTTCATTTGCAGAGCTGACAGAGTGAGGAAAAAAGCAGACTGACCTCAGTAACACTGGAAATTAGAGCAAAATTTATGGGACCCAGAACAGCAAGAAGGTCTGTGAATTGCCAAGAAGTCTGTTTGGGTCTGGCCCGATAGAGAACACTGTTAGATTGCCTCTGTCATTTGGTCAAAGAAACACAGGGTTTGTCTAATTTTCAAGTCCTCGGGCTCATCATGAGACCAGGGAGTGACGGGGTTGGCTTGTACCGCCTCAACGCCAAAACCACAGCCATTGGCAAGTTCCTTCCTTCTTTCTTTC
>NW_007589532.1:0-683 GCF_000523025.1 Cynoglossus semilaevis | reverse complement strand
GCGGACCGGATTAAAAAGCCAAACGGGTCGTGTCTGGCCCCCGGGCCTTAGTTTGCCCAAGCCTGGTATGAAAAGAGCATTAAATGCTATGCGTAAAAAAAAAATTAAAAAAAATCAGAATGTAGATTTAAATTACAGGGTTCAAAACACTATTCAGTTTAAACACAGTGTTTGTAGTATTATTTGTGTAATATGGCAGTACGAAAACGTTCTCCTGGGCATTCAATCCTAAGAACAGGGGTGTCAAACATATGGCCCGTAGGCCAAAATTGGCCCGCTAAGAGGTTCAATCCGGCCCGAAATGATATTTCCCAAGATACTTGTACTTCTTTGCATAAAAACAAAGGGGACAAACATGGACTTGTTGGACTCTTCGTTATTTATAAGTAATATTGTTATTATTGTGCTAGTCTGGATCACTTGACACCACTCGACACTCATTTTGGTTCAGGGCTGTATGTGGCCCCTGACCCAAAATGAGTTTGACACCCCTGTTTTGGAACGTTAAAGAATTCCAATACAGAGTTCCATAGCACCTTTTGATATGTCAGATGAACTTGACTGTTGTTAAGAAGTAAATAAATGCGACTACAAATACTGTATGTCAGAGTACAGTGACGCATCATGACACTTTTGCTGATCATCTTTTCTGATTTAACCAGACAGTTGTGCTTTAATTTTTT
>NW_007589531.1:0-684 GCF_000523025.1 Cynoglossus semilaevis | reverse complement strand
GGAGCTTTATATTTGGCGGGGGTGTTCATCCACGACATCCTTAGAGTCCAGGTCTGGCTTTCTCTCTTCTTTTCGAAAACCGATGTACCAATACAGGACATTGGCTTCTTAAAGCCATTTCACCTCGCATCCAATAAGATGCCAACCTCCAAGGTATCTTCAACAACCCCCCATTCACACCTCCAGGTGTCCAAGGTCCCCGCCTTTGGAACTGGGTGTGGTTACCCTCTTTGTTTTACAACAACGACCCCCTGTTCAGCAACGACCACTCTGAGACCAAAAGCCGGAAATTTCCAGTTGTCCTGATACTTTAAACCTTTAAAATAAGCAAGACACCACAGTTGCCCTCCACTTAACAGCTTGGCCCATTTCACCAGTCTTTGCACATCTTCATCTCTAATGAAGACCCTGAAGGCCCTGTTCCTATTTGCCTTGATTTCCCAACGGGAACTCCCAAGGGATCCAGGGTCAAGAGGTCAAGTTACATTTAGCAACTCTTAAGAGCGCCCTCTTCTTGATCGTACTGTACCCTTACTGCATCAAACAGTCACAGGGCATTTTCAGGTTATTTTCTGACGTTGTTTTTAATTAAGGATGGGAACTTTTTAATGTCCCATACCGACACTGCTACTGCAACCAAATAATAGGGATTGAAACAAAAAAGTATCACCACTTTATGTGGCA
>NW_007589530.1:0-684 GCF_000523025.1 Cynoglossus semilaevis | reverse complement strand
TTGTTTCCTTTCTGTTTTTCCTGTCTTGAGTTTAAAGGCAGTAGAATCTGTATTTTGGAGCAGGAGCCATAGACAGGAAGCAGTCTTTCTCCAATGTATACTTTCAAATCTGTGTGTGGTGGACCAGATGTTGAACTAGTGCTAGACTGACATGTTGTTCTCAACTTTGAAGAGAAGGTCAGCTTAGTTTGAACTGTGGGCATGTCTTGTTTTGGCTGCTATGTCAAAACGCCGATGTGCAGTAGTGGGTAAAGTTCCTCTTGGCTTCTATGCCCATCTGTCTCCTGTCCTTTATTTCTCAGTGTGACCATTAACTAGTCTCCGAGGAACATAGCTTTTTAATTTCACTGGCAGTTTATATAATTGAAACTCCACAATTTTGATCGCCCGTTTGCGTCGTCGTACACAATGTTTTGGCCGTTTTCAACAATTTTGGACGCTGCGGTCATTTTCAACAATTTTGGATTTCCTGGACCGTCGCCATGATTCTGGACACCTCAGCTGATGTCATTTTCTGGCTGTCTGGTTGCTGTCCAGTGTGACTACCTGAATTCCAACTTCATCTACTGCCATGGATATCAACAAGTCATGTATTTGCTTAACCTTTGTACATTTTGCAAATGTATTTCCTTGACTTTTGTTAATGTATTTTATGCTCTTTGTACCTTTTGTAAATGTATATTT
>NW_007589529.1:0-684 GCF_000523025.1 Cynoglossus semilaevis | reverse complement strand
ATCAAATCTCACTTAAACCCAATTATCTGTAAAAAATAATACAACAAAAAGAAGATAATAAAGCTAAAATAGTGTCCCAAAAAAGTTGGACAGTGACTGGACGGCGACTCCATGTCTTGTGTACGCGCTACAGCATGACACGTGATCAGCGCTTGTTTACAGGACTGCAGGGGGCCCCGTGTAGACGACCTGCCTATTGCTTCCTCTTCCTCTCCTCGTCTCCTATTTTAGTTCATGTTTGTGGCTGTTCACTTCACACATCCTCCCTTTTTCTGCCTCACTCTCCTCGACTCGCTGCGGTTCCCATTGTTTGGCGGTGTGCGCCTGTGTGAGGGCGCCCTCAGCCAGGCGACATTAGCATACTGAACCTGCATCCCACCCTGACTTTCTGTTTTTTTATTTTTTTATCTCATATTTTAATTGAAAAGCAGCTCTTTTTATGGTAAACAATGTCAGGAAAGAATGCTAAATACACCGGCTGCAAACACAAACACAGTTGAAAACAGGACTGCGGCCCCTGGAGACTGTGGAAACTGGACCACAACAATGCCTTTGCTGAGTGTGTTCAACTCCCTTCGTCCTTGTTTGTCCTCTTTATTACATAAAACTTGCTCAGGGATACATGTGTACAGTATATGTGTTGGGGTTCTTTTTTGGGGTGTTATCTGTTTGGATTTGAGTGGG
>NW_007589528.1:0-684 GCF_000523025.1 Cynoglossus semilaevis | reverse complement strand
ACACCGTGTCGTCTGTTGACAAGTTCAGTCACGACATTCTGTGATAAAACAACAGCAGGTCAGCGTTGACAGATACTGAACGAGGACGGACGTGAACCGGTGAGCGGGCAGGTTTTACTGCAGTCGTGTTTACAGCCACTGCGTTCCACGTCTGTGCGACGTCACATCTACAGGTTGAAGAGCTGCATGAATGGAATACCGACAGAACCTACGACACCGTCTGGAGGAGCTGCCGGGGCTTTTAACAGCTGAGAGAAAACGAGCAAACACTTCGTCTGAGGGAGAGGAAAAGAACGAGGAAGATAAGGAAGAAAATAATGCTGAATATCAGGGTCATTAAAGAGTTCCCTGCTGCAGCTCTCAGTGTATGGAGATATAAGTGAATGTGTGGAACGACCTGGGCGTTTCTGTGAAATGGATAAAGACCTGGTGAATAGAAGCCACTTTGATGTCATTTAAGTTTGGAAGAAAACAGAATTTTATACCAAGGGTTTTTAAAAAAACGCCCTCTGGGCACGAGGCTTCATCTACTGTATCATCTGTATCATCTGTTCACAGCGGTGATAATGAAAGCCAGTTCATTTTCTAACGCAGTCCAACAAAAGACATGGCACCGTGTGCATTTTAGCCCAAAATCTCATCAAGGGATCACAACACCAGAGGAGGAAGAGGAGGAAGAGGAGG
>NW_007589527.1:0-684 GCF_000523025.1 Cynoglossus semilaevis | reverse complement strand
GCTTTAATTCCCATCATTACTGTCCTTCTCTGTGGTCCACCTCATTAGACAGTGAGTCGTGCTCTCAAGGTGTGAGTTTACGGCAACTGTAAACATGCAACATCCACGTAACAGCATTTTTTACATACGTGTTACGTTTTACAACGTAACAGCACCTGTAAATCTTCTTTTTTCTACCTGACACTATTATCCAGCTCGATCTCTCCTCTGCAGCTGATTCAATGGTTTCTGGTCGACCTCGACTGTTGTCACAGCCTCCAGCAGAGGCGCCGTCTCAGCTGCCAATATAACTGTACTGTAGTCATCACTGCTTTCACTTCATAGACCCACGCACCGTTGAACTCATGGCACGGTGTCTTTCTGAGGCTGCCGCAGGTCTGTCAACAGTTTACTTCAAAAAAATCTGTTTCCTTTAAATGGTGGTCTGCACACTTGACTTTCATTGGCTTAGCTTCCTTCACACTGCCTGCAGGCCAGTGTTAGCATCTACTGTACAAAACCACATGTAAGAGCTCAATGACCACATAGAAGGAAAACACTTTTTTCCCCCCTGACCTTCCATTTCCCTTTCTGTTGATACCAAACAACCGCAGCTCCTTCGATCCAGGCCGTGTTTGACAGCAGACGGTATGAATTATTTGCCATAGCTTCATCCAAGCCTTCCTGACGTCTTGGTTTTTTTTT
>NW_007589526.1:0-684 GCF_000523025.1 Cynoglossus semilaevis | reverse complement strand
TCAAACTGTCATGAGATGAGCACGTACAGCACGAACTGATGCTAACCACAACCATATCAGTAGAAACCTCTTCTCCTTGTTGGTTTCCAGCAGTAAAATACAAAAGACATGCTGTCAGTTTGTGAAGAGAAATGGCACATCCCTTGACGTCCCCCCGTGATCCACCAGATCATAAGAGCTTAGGAAGTGCTCTGGAGTACCTCCTGTCCCGACACCAACAAAGGACACAGCCTAAAACTCACATAGGTGTTTGCCAGCCTGTGCATACCCACTTCACACTCTGCTGCATTTGCACCCTCTATAGAACACATTCCACCGAGGGTGTCGGGTCAGTTCAGGCGCTGAAGGACACGCAGCGGTTTGCAGGCTGCAATAATTTGTTTAACCTCTGATTAGGCCCCGGAATGTCAACTATGAGGACACACTACAGGTCCCGACAGCATCGTTTGACACTCTGGCAATCTGTCATTTCCCATGAGCAATCGAGCACAGCGAGAGACAATAGCCACTCCAGCGACTGCAGAGAGGGAGGTCTAATCTTTTCACCATCTGGTTTGGTCTTAAAACAGGCGGAAGAGAGCGGGTGCTTCCATCTTTGTCATATATCTGGAGACGTTCCGTGTCAATAAACTTGTTATGTATGAGCCAGGGTACAGTACAGGATTTGTGCAGAAGGATTAAAAA
>NW_007589525.1:0-684 GCF_000523025.1 Cynoglossus semilaevis | reverse complement strand
TGTTGTGTTTGGACTGTCACATCAATGGTTTCCTCACTTTACTTTCCACTTTTAAAAAGACTAAATTGCGTTTGCCCGTTTTCGTCGTCAGCCATTCTCCAAGCCATTTCCTTCTTCCTTTATTGCTTTAGTGGCCACACTGAGACTCCTCTTCTCCTCCCTCGGTCTTGACATAAAAAACGCTCATTTCCTTTGCTCAATATGCCAGTGTTGACACAGGTGAAGGGACATTTTAATAGTCAGATAAACTCAGTCACTTCTGTCAGATACGTGCAAACTCCCTTTAAAGTGGCCTGAAGGTTCAAAGGTTTTTCACTGCAGCTTTAACTGTAACTGTTCCGTTCTATTGGTAAATTACTGTCAGATGTGGACAGTGTTTACACACAGGCCAGTTCTAGTCTGTGATGCTGAGGATGCAATTTAAGTGTTCAGTGTGAAAGAATAAGTGACGCCTAGTGGTCAGACAGCAGAACGAACAAAGATCTTTTAACTCTTCTCCTTCCATCACTGTCCAGTCACTATTGTCTGGAGTTAACTGACCCCAAACTTTAACCTTAGCGGGGGTTTTGTTTAAAATGAATATGAAATATTTTAGGTTTCATCGTGTAAATGGGGATATTTCACAAAAGAGAATAACAATTGAAAAATTCTAAGGCAGGTGTTATCATTTTAAAAGATGTGATT
>NW_007589524.1:0-684 GCF_000523025.1 Cynoglossus semilaevis | reverse complement strand
AACACACGTTCACAAACACACACATACTGACGCAAAAAAAAAAAGACACCGTCGACGACAACGGAACAAAAGCTTTGTCTCCAAAGAGTTTTTTATGAAGTGATTAAAAAAGATCAAATTAGTTTCTTTGATCTCGGGGCTTAGAAGTTTAGATGTTGTTAAGTTTGTGTTCAGAAATGAAACTGATGTAACTGTCTGTGCGTCTCTCTGATTATTATTGATAATAATAATTATTGATTGATTAGATCGTCATCAATGTTCTTTAATTCCCCCCTCTCTCTGTTCTGTGTGTTGTGCTTCTAGACTCAGCCCACGTAGGACAGCATCCCTGGAGTGAAGGGAAGTGGAAATCTGATCATCCATCATCTGCGCTCTGTTACAAGGTGGGCTAACATCCCAAACGGTCGTCATGGAAACGGCCTGCTGGGTTTAGGTGTAGCAGGTTGCCACAGACGGTTTCTCCATGTTGCCACATTCTTGCAACATCCTCCTGACCTGAGCGCGGAGCAGTGTGTGTGTGTGTGTGTTTTTGCATTTTGCAAATGTTTTATAGATATGTTTTTGTGTTTGAGGTTTGGAACTGGAGTCCTGTGGAAGATTGAGTCATTTTTTGAAGGGGGAGGGGGGGCAGAAAGTGGCGGTGGTGGCAACAATGAGGAGCAAACAAAGAAGCTCGAGAATTAT
>NW_007589523.1:0-684 GCF_000523025.1 Cynoglossus semilaevis | reverse complement strand
CATCAATAAACCGATTGCATTTCTTGTCAATCACTGTGGATTTTTAATCTTCCTCTCATCTACCTTTTTTACCAGTTGTCTGATAAACTGAAAAAGAAGCAGGACAGGTGGGACTTTTGAATTTGTCCGATTTGTTTTTTTGATAACTACAACAGTCATTGTTCAGATTATGGATGCGGGTGTTTGTATTATTTTATTCTCCAGTTTCCAGCGTCTGCAGACAGAAAAGGAGATTTTGTACAACGACAGCAGGTGAGCAGCAGAATCATTCCTTAGTGAAGTCACACACAGTGACATCAGTGTTCTGGTAGATATTGATTTGTGTGCGTGTTGCTTCTGTCGCTTAACATAAATAGTAATTTAAAGGCATTCTAAGACATTTTTCAGTATGTATCAATGAACTGCATGTATTTTTCTCCGCAGGACAAAGATCGATGAGATTAATCAGAGAAAAGAAGATGAGCTGAAAACACTGAACCTCCGTATCCAGAAGCTACAGTCCGACGTCGCTGCAGCCAATCTGGTCAGAGCTCACTGTGAAAACAGTGATTTTGCAGCATAGTTTTTATGTTTAGAAGATTCAGATGGATCAGCGTTGTGTAGGTTTTCAGTTTAGTTTTTTTGATTTTACTCGTAATCACACCTTGATACACTATGTTACCAAAAGTATTGGCTCACCTGCCT
>NW_007589522.1:0-684 GCF_000523025.1 Cynoglossus semilaevis | reverse complement strand
CACTTCCTCTCTTCCTCCCTCACTTCCCTGTGGTCATGTGACCTGTGTGGTGACCCTGTAGTTCACCTTTATGGCCACAGGGTGGATGGTTCCTCCGATCTCGAAGCTTCCTTTCTTAAACATCATGACAGACGTGTTGTTGACGCAGGTTCCTGTTTCAAACACAGACACAGGAAGTCGTCATCGCCGTGACCCTTGACCTTGATGACAGGCCGTCACATGTCGCGCTGCATTCACTGACCTTCAGGAAAAATCAGAATGGGAAGTTTATCCTTGTCTGCGACGTGAGCTCTGAGCCTGAGGAGAGAGAAACCGTCTGTGGTCACGGCGGTGACGCTGTGATCATCGCTGACCTTTCACCTGTGACGCTCTCACCTGCTGGTCACGGCGTGGCGGTCCTTCATCTCCGACCTTTCGAACCATACATGAGGACACGACCTCAGCATGGACCTCTGGAGGACACCCATCAGACCACCATGGACCTGGCCCACCTGAGGAGAGGAGAGGAGAGGACGGGGTGAGACGTCAGGGCGGACACCACAGACGCCGCAGCGACCTCAGACTCACCATGGCGTAGCAGCCGTCATTGGCCAGAATCACCACGTCGATGGGCGTGGTGTGATTGGCCACGCAGATGCCGCCTCTCTGAGGTTTGTTTTCTCTGGAGACGAAAGAAAAAAAAAA
>NW_007589521.1:0-684 GCF_000523025.1 Cynoglossus semilaevis | reverse complement strand
GTGGACTGTGTGTCTTACCTTGTAGCTGAGATATGTGATGAGCATGGTCTCCAAGAAACTGATTAAGGCCACTGTCACCTGAAGCAGGAGGATGGGGGGGGACAAGATGATAAATGAGCTGAGCAGCTAACAATTCCTCTTCTCCACTTTCCCCAACCTTCACTTAAAAACTACCATGGTCGGCAAATTCTTTCATTTAATAAATGGGTGCAAGTGTAATCGGCGTGAACCCTGCATTAACATTCAGTCTGTGCTGAGAAAATTTGATTTATGTGCACTTTCCCCACCCCGGAATGCTATAACGCTCACCTGTATCGCCCACACAGGCTCTCGTCTGTTCACCCAGAAAATCAGCTTCCTGTCAAGACCGTGACAAAGGTCGTCTTCACCCAACATTTCATCTCCCTTTTTTATTGTATCATTAATAATGAACACAAATACGCAATACAATTAAATTTGATTTAAACTGTAACATCCCAGTCGATATCTGGTGACTCTTCAGGATTTGTCTGACTGTTGTTAAGACAAACTGCATCGCTAACCAGAAAAGAGAGAAAGAAATCCATAGGTAAATACAGGAGGTCAGTACAGTGTATTTGACAAATAGCCAGCGTTTCACTTATTTCAAGCAAACATGACTGACCTACTATAACTATAACATTTTTTTTATTATTATTATTTTTA
>NW_007589520.1:0-684 GCF_000523025.1 Cynoglossus semilaevis | reverse complement strand
AATATATAAACATGGTTTGTTTATATACAGTGTTTGGGCAAAAGTTTGCATACTGCCCTTTGTTATGTTCAAATAACTCAGTTTTAGTTTCATCAGTCCACAGCACCTTATTCCAAAATGAAGCTGCCTTGTCCAAATGTGCTTTAGCATACCTCAAGCCAGAAAGCCAGAAAAAGCTTCTGCCGCATTACTCTCCCATATAGCATGTCCTTGTGCAAAGTGCGCTGAATAGTTGAACGATGCACAGTGACACCATCTGCAGCAAGATCATGTTGTAGGTCTTTGGAGCTGGTCTGTGGGTTGAGTTTGACTGTTCTCACCATCCTTCGCCTCTGCTTATCTGAGATTGTTCTTGGCCTGCCACTACGGGCCTTAACTAGAACTGTGCCTGTGTTCTTCCATTTCCTCACTATGTTCCTCACAGTGCAAATTGACAGCTGAAATCTCTGAGCTAGCTTTTTGTATCCTTCCCCTTGACATAAACGGCTGTAAAAATGATGAAATGTTTTGTTCAATGTTCAATTTTAAAATATATCTCTAATCAAAGACTGAAACCACAGTTAAGAAAAAACGGATGACTATCAAAAGCAGTTTTAATTAAATAATTAATTTCTCTAAGTGCCAGAACGTTTGGATTCTCCAAGAATCTTTTCAGGTAGCTTTGGATTTTTATTGAAATGTTTT
>NW_007589519.1:0-684 GCF_000523025.1 Cynoglossus semilaevis | reverse complement strand
GTAACGTTTGTCGTGTCTCTCATCTTACCTTGTTCAGTTAAACAATGCGACACAAACTAACTTACCAGCAACCACAGACTGGTAGTGGTGATCCCGAGGGGTTTGCTCACACACCCACTCCTCACAGCATTTCCCGGGGATGTGTATCCGTCGCGGATAAGGGCAGTCGGGCGAGGGCAACGGGACGTTGCTTGCACACATGGGTACACACCCGATCCTACCATTCATACACACACACTGGTGCTTACAGCTGGGCTTGAAGGACTCCCCGCTGCTGTAGGTCACGCCTCCCAGGTCACACATTTGACCCTCCCGAGCTGGAAACAGACAGAGTTTGTCATAGTTTGGCTTGCACTGAGATACGATCGGAGTGTTTTTGAGCATCTTCAGAAATGCATCACTTAGAACTGGTCTGCGAGAGTGCATCATTCCACTAGGGAACTCTCCTGCTCTTCGTGTGCAGTTTACATGTGCAAAATATTAAAGGTAAAAAGAAACAACCCTTGGACAATGGAACAGTGTTTTGCAGGACTGGTGCTATGTTTGGACCCTTACTAAAAAGAAATAATGACTCTCAGATTTTTTACAGGCTACAAGTGAAGGCATCAATGCCCCTTTTGTTTCACCCTCTTTACCAGTGTTTTGAATTTTTGAGCTAAAGACAAAAGTGTCTACAGATTTGTC
>NW_007589518.1:0-684 GCF_000523025.1 Cynoglossus semilaevis | reverse complement strand
TTTTTTTTTTCTCCCATTCATTTTGTTATGTAGCACATTTCCGAAATACGCTTTATGCTCCAGCCCTCTTCGGCGATAACAGGGGTCAAAAGTTTTTGACTGCCATTGACCGGCTGTGCATACTAAAACAGTCAGTTTCACTGTTGAATGGAAAACATCTGTTTTGTTCTGTGCCATCAGTGTGGGTTCATTTGCAACTGCACTCTGATCGTCTTGAAAACAACTGAAGGAAAAATTCATGGTTGCGAAAGCAAATAATTATAATGAACCATAATGGGTCGCAGGTGCTTTTATTTTATCGTGAGATTATATTAAACTGTTTGTTGTTGTTTTTTAATGATTGCTAAGCAAAAGAACAGCTGTAGGATAACTAGGTGCGTTTTTCATTTGCTCGTACAATACATGGCAACACCGAGCCTTAACCCCCGCAGGGTCCATTTTTGATGAGTGGGTTTGACTCTGAACATATTGCGCTGGCACCGAATATTGTTTGGCTGGCGGTTCCACAACACTGTGCTTCACACCTAAGAAACCACAAGATTGAGCAGAAGGAACATGAATGTTTCTTGGCAACCGGTTGCGTTTCGCCCGTGACCGGCATACTGTATGTGACGGTGTGCATTTGCTGTGCAGTAAGGTACAGCGCCGCTGGGTGGCTTTGGGTTGCTGTGTTCTTTTTCGTGG
>NW_007589517.1:0-684 GCF_000523025.1 Cynoglossus semilaevis | reverse complement strand
TGTCACAAACATCTGTGTCTTAAAACAAGCCATTCAAATTTTAACCAATTTGTCTGATAATATTAATCACTGCCATGGCATACTCCTACCTATGGGAGGAACCGTCGTTGATTTAGCCATACTAAAATTCCAGTTCGCTATCTCATGTAACCCAACAGCCGAGCAAAGCTGCTCTTTTAGCGCCACGCTATATAAACATGACCTAAGTTATGTATACACCTCTTAAAGCTGGAAAATATTTTGTTTACAGTCCTGTGACGGTCCGGCCGTTATTTAAACAAAGACATGAGTGATATTAACAGAAACATTCGAATCTCAGCTAAAGGCTGAAATAAACCCTACGGTCGGCGAAACAACAAATGCCTAAATGGGCAAGTAAACAAACTGTACTGGACCCTGCTGTTTTGTCTGCGAAATGTAGTCAAATAACCAACCAACAGACGTCATCAAGATCCAACCAAGATTCACTGAGATGTAAGCGAAGGAAAACCAAAGTTAGGCTTAATGTTTGAAAAACACTATAAGGAATGTGGTCCTACTGTTACTTCTCAAAACCCTTAATCCACCTTAGCTAAAATATATTAAATTATGGTTAAGAAAAGTTAGTGAGTTAGAGTTTCTCAACTTGATAATTTTTTTTATTACACAGAACAAGGTATAATATTTGTAACTTGAATAAATAAT
>NW_007589516.1:0-684 GCF_000523025.1 Cynoglossus semilaevis | reverse complement strand
CCACAAATTATTCTACAACCTAAATAATGTTGGAGAGTTATAAAAACCATGGTGTGCGGATCTTTGAGCTTAAAAAATCCACATTTTGGAAAAGGGCTGAAAAAAAACGAACTAAAATTTTATTGATTTATACTTGTGTTACTGTCCACAAATGTTGGTAAAACAAAGTCACATGACCTTTACATTACACTTTTTAGTGGGTTGTGATGTGACGATACACATTTTTTCTCAAAGTGAAATGAAATTTGAAAACATAATGTTGCCAGAATACATTTTAAAAATTAGTAACTACTCATTTGCAGGCGGTTGGTTTGATTAGAAGCATGCTGATTTCTGATTGGCTCCTGCAGATTTAAAAGTCATCATAAACCATCTGTTGGCAGCTGGTCGTTCAGACTGTTGTGTCTGAATGTTTCTGAACGTGACCTGATTTAAGGCTATTGTTTTTCCAAAGACTAAACTCTCATTTCCTGTTCCGTGCTTGTCAATCCAACTGCCCGCTGCTGCACTGAATCACATTTTGCCATTTAATCAACTTTATGAAGGCTCTTTGAAAACAAGTGCACACGCCAAGGTGACTCCTGGACAGTTTTAATACACAGACAGAAGGACAGAGGTTCTTTCTCTGTCTGTCCAAAAGAACCGGAATTAAGGCCAAGAGCTCGGACATGAAACACTTACTGT
>NW_007589515.1:0-684 GCF_000523025.1 Cynoglossus semilaevis | reverse complement strand
ATCTGATTGGACGGATCGGTTGCCTCGATTCGGCCAGCTGTGGGTTGCCAGTTGATGTCCGCTGACATTGAACGTGTGTTTTCGGAGGCTTCAATTTCCGGTCAGACAACGAGCTTGCATCAGAGGAGCCTCACTGATTGCAGGCAGTAAGTCAGTGCACAGCTGACAAGCTGACTGACACAATGGTGTCAGTCAGCTCTTTTACGAGGGACCGTAGACTGATAAATAATGTCGAGGACAAGGATTTTACTGCAGGGAGTCTATGAAAAGTGAGTGGGTGGAAAAGCCCACTGAGTGTTCCTGCACGGTGATTGGACCAACTGTTTGGGAGGTGGCTCCGTTTTATTGACAGCACTTTAAAATTTGCACTAGAACATTTTCTTCCTATACACAGACGTACTGCGTCGGTGTTCACTTTCTTTGTTTACATTGAAAACAATTCTTCACCTTTCCGGTTTTCCAGGGCAGCAGTGTTACTGTTATATACACTAGGTCACTGCAGCACCTCAGCGTGGGTTGGAGAGTGTGAACATTATGTCCATGTGAGCGTTACACATAATTAAGATGTTCTTCCACCCTGAGTTTCATTTTTAACACCAACAAGAACTGCCGCTGTGGATGAGAATACTGCTCCAGAAAATTCAGGTTTCTGTTCACATCTAGTTAAAAAAAAAAAAAAAAAAA
>NW_007589514.1:0-685 GCF_000523025.1 Cynoglossus semilaevis | reverse complement strand
TGAAACCACAGATCATACCAGACGTTTATCCTGGGACTCTGTGGTCACGGTCGGACTCGTGTTGTGTTTGTTACATTTTCCAACGTGACCCGCAGGTTAAGAACCTCGCTGCAAAGGCTCGGCTCGCCTTGACCTGACCTTGGTAACCTCGCTGACATGACCCTGGTCCCCCCGCTGTGTGGAAGTGGATCTTAATGCTGGAGTTCATAAATCACACAGCAGCACCGTCGGGGAGGGGGTTTGGTGAATCATCACTTGTTAGTGGATCAATGTTATTGATCCGTGAAACTGTTCGATGAGTGAGACCGCAACGTGATTGGACACAATAGAGGTTTTGACCTGCTGTCCAGTAATGGCGGAACTTCAGTTTTGTTATTGTCTTCTGGAGTGATTGCATCGATGTTCTGATCTGGCCTTGGCTCTTTGGTACAATTAATAGTACTCTTAAGATTTAAAAAAGAAATCCTTCCAAAATCAGTTCAGACAGACATTAGAAATCAGTGTAGCAACATAAACAGTCGTGTTGGCAGCAGATGTTGACCTGTTCTAGACCCGAACAGGATGTATTCTGGTCGAGACCTCATTTGATTATAATAGATGTAATTGTTTTTTGGGACCCTCTCCACCCCCGCCCTCACCCCAATCTCAGGTTGATCTCACACACGCATACACACACACACCAGAT
>NW_007589513.1:0-685 GCF_000523025.1 Cynoglossus semilaevis | reverse complement strand
CGTAATGCTGTCCATCAAACGCGCTGCTTTAATCTTCCCAGGTTAGGTTTAAGGATTTACTATCTCGGTGAAGCCGAAGTGAATGAATCACAACGTCATTTGATTTCTCATTTTACAGACGGGGGAGAAGGCCCGCTCTGAGGACCTGTGGGTCTGAGTCTCTGCCTTTGTGCTAGAAGGGTGATTTTCACCTCATGATTCAGTGTGTGCATGTCCAGATTATTGTCGGGCGGTGAGACAGACCCCCACCCCAGCCCACCCCTCGAGTGAGTGCCCGGCCTTTTTCTTTTTGATTACGTCCTCCCGTCATAATTCACTGACCTTTGTGAGCTTTAGCCTGCTGTACTGGTTTAACTGGTTAAGATGAAGTCCCCGTCTAACACTAGGATCACTTTTACCTGACTTGTCTCAGGGCTTAGAGCCGATATTGTGTCCAGCGCTTTCCTTGAGTCACGAAACTGGATTGTGTGCACGTAATACAAGAGTAAGAGTAAAAAATGTATATTTATTATTTTTTTAATTTTTTTTTTTATAATGAGGCTATATCTTAATGATGTGGTCTGTAGGGAATTGCTGTAGAATTCTAGTCTTTCAGAACCTCCGTCTTAAATCAAATTGTTTCAAATGGTTATTTTTTTTTCAGTTATGTAAAAACAAGCTTTTCCAAATGTATTTGTAAAAAAAA
>NW_007589512.1:0-685 GCF_000523025.1 Cynoglossus semilaevis | reverse complement strand
TTTGAACCAATCAGAACAAGGAAATAAAAACGAACGTCTACAGACCATCTACTGTCTTTTTTTAAATGTCCCCTGTGTCTGTCCCGACAGGTGTGCTGGTGGTCAATGTCACCTGGAGGAAGAGGACCTACGTGGGCACACTGTTGGACTGCACCAAACATGACTGGGCCCCACCAAGGTAACAATACAATATATACACTAATAAATCCATACGGTTGTGTTGAGAACATGGCATAAAAAATAGCGACATTTTTTGCTATAACAACACGTGGATGTGTGATCGCGTGACTCATCAAGGTTTTAAAAAAATCGAATATTTATTCCTGGAACATTATCACATTCATTTCCAATAAATAGTCACAAAAAAAATCTAGCACTCTAGTAACATTCCACTCCAGCCCACTAGGTGGCAGTATTACATTGCGTTCAGCAAAAAAAAACAGCATGGTTGTGTGCAAACACTACCAAGTTTTGCCACCAGAGATGCCAAACAGAGAAACACGACATTTATTTCGGTAAATAAGTTGATCAGACGTGCTAAAAAAAAAAATCAAATATTAGCACGTTAGCGTGATGTGATATTATTAATATTTGTCAGCTGCAGTAACTATCAGTCCTGTGATTCAACTTGTTATCACTATCATTTCTGGCACTCTGTTAACATTGTACTCCAACCCACTAGGTG
>NW_007589511.1:0-685 GCF_000523025.1 Cynoglossus semilaevis | reverse complement strand
CCAGCTCATGTCCCCTGTGAACTGACTGTCTTGTGTCTCCATTCATAAATGTGAATGACACAGCTACGTGCAGTTAATTAACACTGATCCAAACTGTCTCTGTTCTGATTCTGATAACAGTGTCACATTTCGATCTCGTTTTTGCAGGTTCATTGCCAGACCATGTGCCATGGGCCTGAAGATCCAGGCCAACGGGCCGCAAAAAGCCCAACCTAACGCCATCCTGGAGAAGGTTTTCACCGCCATAACCAAGGTGGAGCCAGTGTTTGTGTGCATGTGCCGTTTGACTTTTGTCACCGAGACCCACGTGAAAACACATTTTTAAATATACCTGTGTGTATTTTCTTATGTTGTCTCACAGCACCCAGATGAGAAGCGACTGGAGGGCCTGTCAAAGCAGCTGGACTGGGATGTGCGGACCATCCAACGCTGGTTCAGGCAACGACGCAACCAGGAGAAGCCCAGCACTCTCGCCCGCTTCTGTGAAAGCATGTAAGACAAATGAGATTACACACCACAGCACTCATCCCACGCAGCTGTAATGTCTTTCAGATTCAGAAAACTTTATTTATCTAGAAAAGCAAACTTTACAAAACAATTAAGAGATTAGAGATGTTGTGTTTGTTGTCATGGTAACGAGATGTAAATTCTATTCCAATGTTAAGGAGTAGATTACATACCTTGA
>NW_007589510.1:0-685 GCF_000523025.1 Cynoglossus semilaevis | reverse complement strand
GATTTGGACACTTTCTCTCTGACTGTCAGCATTGTTGCTGTATGAACTGGTTCAGTCAATAGAGTGAATACTGTTAATGTCTAAAACAACCTCTAAGTCTTCAATAGGTTTAAGTATCTGTAGACATTCACTAATTTGCCTAAACCCAGGGACACCAGGGACGCCTCAGCCAATGGCATGCATGAGGAGAAAAGAAGGTGTTGGACATCACCTGTAATTGAAATAGAAGACTCCTCTAAACCCTTAAGACTTAAGACAGTTTCAGAATTTAGAAAATGTAAAAAATATTAAAAAAAAGAATATTTTCTTATTTCCTGAGGAGCTTCTTACAAAACTAAAACCATTAAAAGGAACATAAAAAAACAGTAGATGTAAAATTAGGTGATGGAGAACAAGACTTTCCTGCTCTCCTGGAGCATCTGTGTCACCCACTGCTCTGGTTTCATGAATGGATTAGATGCAGAGGATATTTTTGTCATGTGGGTGTATGCATCCAATGACACATACAGTAACTCTCCTACTTCTCCTTCTGTATAAAATACACGGCATTAATTCTACCCTTTTTCAATCTAGATCTGACTACCAGTGCACCAGACGAACAGTCCATCATCACATATGTCGCTCAGTTCCTGGAGTACTTCCCTGGCATAGAAGAAGTAAGAGTCTTTGCTATTCTATCCATGGT
>NW_007589509.1:0-685 GCF_000523025.1 Cynoglossus semilaevis | reverse complement strand
AGTGGTTTGTACAGATAAGAAAATAATGAACAGGTTCTCAATAGTATTTTAATTTAGGAGGGGGTGTGACATTTCTGTCCACTGGCAGGGGGGTGAACCACGAGTACTACTCTACTAACTGAGGCATGAGCAGCAAAGTGAAAGTGAAAGTTAAAAACCAAAAACGCCACCGAACTCATGAATATGGAAATGGTCAAATTAAAACTTTTTTGTTTCACAAGTCTAAGGTTATTTTAGGCAAAACGTGATCCTCCCACAACTGATGTGGCGCAGTTGAACAATCAGTTATCTCAATTAAACTATAGAGAGCGGCCAATTGGCAGTCAGCTGTCATTGTCAGCTGTTGAATCAGTTCTCCAATTACATGTTTAATCAGCTATTTAATCAGCTGTTCAGATTTGTTCTGCACACTCAGAGCAGCTGCCTCGGCTTCAGAGAACAAAAATTACAGAAAAAGGTAAGTGATCATTTAGTTCTGCATATTTTTGCATTGTTTTAAAGAATAAAAAAAACAATGGCCGGGAAATGTGTTTCTTTTTGTTTTTTTAATTATTATTTCAATTCATTATTCATACATTGAGTATTCAGTATTTTTTATTTGCTATATATGTGCTATAATATTGAACCGCACTTATGAGTTTCACTTTGTGTCATTAAAAAAATGTAAAACGTAACATTAATTTAA
>NW_007589508.1:0-685 GCF_000523025.1 Cynoglossus semilaevis | reverse complement strand
CTATTTACCTGACAAATTATAAATTCACTGATAAACATATTAAGTCTTCATTACACCCAGTTATTGCTAACATTATTCTTTTGTTTCAAATTATGTATACCCAGTTTTAACTTTACTCGTTGTGTCACTCATTTAGATCTAAATTTTGCCCCTGGGCTGTTTTTTACCAAAACAAAACTCCGACTTCATCCTAGGGCCGTGCACAACATGATGAGCTCTAATTGCTGTTTTCGTGGTGGCTGCCATCAGTACCAGTTGCTGCGGTGGAGGAAATGCGTGCGTTTCATCTAGGTAACAACTGTGTCTGCCCCTGTTGTATATCCTGTTGTGTCTACGCCCTGTGCGCTTTTAACTTGACACCATTAGTCTAGCAGAGCAGCAGACGAAATTACGACAGCTTGGCAAAACATCTGAGGGCAGACTTTTGTCCTGAATCTGTTTTGAATGTCATGAAGTAGCAGCTCTTCATCCGACCAGCCTTTAATACAGCAGGGAATAGTTGAATGTAGAAATGTGCTGCCACGCCCTAACGTCTGCAACCCTGCGCGGAGACTGAGTTCAGAGTTGACGTAGCGTAGTGGTGAATGTCCAGAGAGTTTACACAGCACATTTGCAAGGAATGTCAGTTTGCACACACTCCCTAACACATAAAAAGATTGATTTGTGCAGTAGGTGTTGTCAACAG
>NW_007589507.1:0-685 GCF_000523025.1 Cynoglossus semilaevis | reverse complement strand
GGTTGATGTGTTTGGTTTTCCTAGGTTTCAGAGAGACAAGTGTTTAATGCAGAACTGTGCAACAATCCAAAAGGCAGGTATGATGCTACAGCAATTAGAAGGGCAGTGGTGGCTGAAGGGGAGAGGGATCGGCACTGCGGTCTGAGAGCTGCAGGGGTGGAGATGGGGCTGCGGCTGTGGCTGACCCAAAAGGGCTACTTAGAGTAATCCTGACACTGTAGGTACTGTGGTTGAGTGTGGCTATGCAAGCTCCAGGGAGCCAAGATGTGAAACAGGTGGCAGGTATTCTACAAACAAAAGGACAAAAACAACGAGGCATGGAAAAATCCACAGGTGCTTAAGCCTAGGTTGAATTATCTGGAGTTGAGTTGCAGACAAGCAGAGGTCTTATCCTCCTCCAGGTGATGAGATGATCTCCGTCAGGTGAGGAGGGCCATCAGTCCCAACTCAAGAGTGCCTATACACACACCCAAACAACACACAGGCCAGTGAAATTAACAGACTATACACATAACTTTATATAATCTGGCTAGTTTTAAATTTATAATAATAATAATTATAGTGCTTTTTTAATTATTTTGTTCCTTACAAAACACCAAAGGATGCTAAACAAGTAATAATCAAAACCCCGAAAAGAAATAAATTGAAGATTTACAAAAACAAAGAGCACAAATGCATAAAAACC
>NW_007589506.1:0-685 GCF_000523025.1 Cynoglossus semilaevis | reverse complement strand
ACTGATCAGAAAAATATCTCATTCTCTGCATGGCGTCTCTCTGCAGTCACAGCCAGCAGCACGACTCTCTTAATGTTCATAGCGATGTACCAACGACCTGTGGCGACGGATTTTTTTTTTTTATCGTTCTTCAAAATAAGATTTGAGCAATTTCTTGGCTCCTGAACATGTGTAACGAACATAATTTTACTTTACTTTTGGTGTCAGATTTGCAGCGCGACGGCGATAATAAAAGTTAATCAAAAGCTCTGCAGGTAAACAGCCTCTGTTCATGCTCTCTTTAGTTTTAGTTTTAATTTAGCGCCCGTGCTCTTTTCTAAACCCAACAACAGAGGGGACTGCCCGAGGAGCCGGGATGATATCCCGCTCCATATTGTGCATTAATTTCCAGCTAATGCGGTCCGGTCTCACCTGACCGTCGGGGGAAGATCAGAAGTCAATTAGTGGGTTTGGTGGGCAGCTTCAGCCAAGCGGTACGAGCCAATGACAGTTTGCGGCGGACGACCACACAGCGGGTGCCAGGTGAGGAGCAGGGGGGCCTAAATGAAATGCTAATACAGGCCACATAAGTCAGGGCTCTCTAATTGGAACACAGCTGCTGCAGGGACCAAGTATCCCATGAAGCACTGCAGAAGCAGCGGCACCGTCGGGTCACTGTGATCAGGTCACGCTCTCTCTCTCTCTC
>NW_007589505.1:0-685 GCF_000523025.1 Cynoglossus semilaevis | reverse complement strand
TATACATACATACATAAATACATACATGCGGCTTCCATTTATTTGTATTTGTTTGTCAGTACTCCCTTGGAGTTGGACCACAACAGAATGGACCACAAACACATTTAACTTTTATCTTACGGTGAAGTCACAGAACCAGACTTAAAAAGAACTAATGATTAAGGGCTACTTTTCAACTCTCAAACTCTGGGATACACCAAACATCATCCTTTGTTTCCCAGTTTCCTCTGGGCCTATGTAGGAAAAGTAGGGGAAAAAAGTTGGCTCAGGAGCACTACTGCACACGGGTTCAGTGCCAGGAGCCATTCTACAAGACACTTGGACCTAGAAACTTTTTTTTTTTAGCCATTGCATTTGTTTTTCAGCTGTTTTCTCTTTGGACTTTCTGCATCAGGCATAAACATAACTGACATTTCCTCTCTGTAGTTGTACTTTAACATACTGCATCTTCTCAGGGATTTGATTTCAGTTTGACCAACAGTGCCGTCGACACTACCAAAGATGTCCACAAAATTAAACACAAACTTATAGCTTAGCAACTCCAGAGAAAGGTCTATTGTCCAACACAAGCTATGTGGATGACAAGTTAGCAACGCTAGCTGACGGCCAGCATCGGTGCTTGTCAGCTCAAAGAGGGATTTGCCTAATATTGGGGAATGATTGATTCATCTGGGTAACTGTAGAA
>NW_007589504.1:0-685 GCF_000523025.1 Cynoglossus semilaevis | reverse complement strand
ATACATTTGTTACTGTAAAATATGAATATCGATGTTACAGTTAACAGCATATAAATAAACCTATTTTGGCGTTTAATAGTTTCTTACCTCCTGATTGAGCAGAGCACTGGCCAATTTTTGGACTTCAGGAGTGAGCAGCTGTGTCCCTCTGATGACTTTACTCAGAGCAGCCAAGGATTGGTGGATGTTCTGCAGTAACAGGTGAGTATATTCCGAACACGTGAGTTGAGGATTAAGGGTATTTCATCTGATAACAAAGGAACGCGTCATGACATGAAGCATCGTGTGAACGAAGGTGTCGAAGCTGAGGTTTTCAACCGGACGCGTCGGTGTCTTGTATTCTTCTGGTTTTTCCTCCAACTGCGTTACTGCATGGCTGCGTTATCACCGCAGCAAGGGCAATCGTTCTCAGTAATGCACTTACCTGCACCAAACGTACGGCATTGAACTGTTCCAGAGCAATGAAGGATAAAACTGGCGACCCGTGGCCTTCTGCAGGAGGGGCCACCTTCTGATGGATCAGCGAGGAGCCCTGACAGATCAACAGCACACAGACAAAAGTGTTATTAGTTCAACATGTGAGGGAGCCGGTGTCTGTCAAATGACAACGATGAGTTGTGGATACATTAGGATTAAACATGATCGTAATCAGCCAAGATTAATGGGGATTAAAAGACATTCTTCA
>NW_007589503.1:0-686 GCF_000523025.1 Cynoglossus semilaevis | reverse complement strand
AAAATATAAATTATGAAATAAAAACTTTTTGCATTTCAAAAGAAGAAATGCTCCATGTAATTGTTAATGAGAGGACTCATTTATCGCTTTCTTTCATCAACTCCCAAGGAATGCGTTGATGGGTTAGTTGTAGGAACAAACCTTGATGTGTGTATACCTACCTATGTATATGACAACAAAGGTAATTCTTCCTCTTCTTCTAAAGATTTGACAACTTTTGAATTTAGTGGATTATTTGTCTCAAATGTATTTATGGTGCTTAGTTTTAATGTACATAAAGCGTGGTTCAAACAGTGGTCTCAAGTTACAACATCTCACCACAGGTCACAGCACAAGCCTTGTGACCTTGGACTTCCAATATCCTATTCCTTAACAAAATAGGAACAAAACAACTGTTCAAGCTCTGTGTAAATTTAAAAATATTTTGTCTCTCCTTAGATTGTGGTGAGACCCTAAGCTCCCCAATGGGCTCATTCAGATCACCAAATTACCCCAACAATTATCCAAACAACAGAGACTGCATCTTCAAGATCATTCTGGAGGTCAACAGACAAATCATGTTAAACTTTAGTAGCTTCACACTAGAGGGTTCTCCTCCAACATGCAGATATGACTTTGTGGAGATCAGGTAAGAAGGTCTGGAAACATAATACCTAGATTTTCCTTATTTATCATCCATCCATCCA
>NW_007589502.1:0-686 GCF_000523025.1 Cynoglossus semilaevis | reverse complement strand
CTGTTTTGTCTTATGCCAAATAACTCAACACAATTAAATAGCCAAGAACTTTGGATTTTTACAAAAAAAAAGCCAAAAATAAAAAAGTACCTGGAAGCTTTTGCATACAATTAAATACTGTTGACTCACATCTTAAGAAAATACCCAAAATAAATTGTCAAATATCTCTTTGTAAATAAGCCTGCTGCTCCTGTAAAAAGTCTCCCTTATATTTAAAAAATATTATTAAAAATAATTAAGAGATACCCTAATAATAGTTTGAGATCTTGAAATAAAGGTAAAGATTAACAAAAATTATAAAGGGTAAAGGGGTGATATTACACTGCTGCACCGAATCTCTGCAGCTTAGGTTTCGTTTCCTGGATTTCTGAAGTGAAACATTGGCAGCAGCAACGGGGGCCTGTGGGATATCTTTTAACAGAAACCCCTCGTATGGAACAGTGCCACCATAAGCATAGGAGGTTAAGCAGTATTTCATGGATCAATACACAAAGTCTTTGGTACAAAATCCTACAGTAAACAGAGAAAAATAGCTGCTTTTCTTTCCAATTTGTTTCCGGAAAAAAATGATCACAAATCAGCACGAAAGCCTTCTAATATATTTTAGGCTAACGTTGTTTTATTTTTAATTTAATCCCATTTTTTTAAGATGGTCTTATTCTTAATTTTAGCAATTTTAACCAGAG
>NW_007589501.1:0-686 GCF_000523025.1 Cynoglossus semilaevis | reverse complement strand
AGCAGCTGCCCCGACTGTTAATCCTCAGCAGCAGAGCCGGTGCATATGCATCCTCACACTGTATACGTATGTACGAACATGAAAGTTTGAACTCGGTGTCTCTCCACAGACTTGATCCATTTAACTGGCCATCCCTGACTTAAGAGGATACTGAGACCAAAGCTTTAAATCCTACAGGTCCACAGGACAGAGCGGAGGGAAACTGGACCACTGGTCGTCCACAAGGCTCTGACTGTACACTGGGGTTTTCACAATGTAAGAGCCGTTGACATTTATTCACTGAAAAAAAAGTTAAATTGGTATATTGTCTTAGATATTTTAAAAAGTGTAAACAGTGAAGTCCACTAAGAAAAAACACTGTCAAAATATTCAGACTTTTTTTGGACTTGGACGTCTGTAAGAACTCAACTTAAATGATTTTTATTCTTCATTTCCGATAGTTAAGTCTTAAAATATATATTATTACATTACATTACAATATATAATTTAAAGCCAGAAGCCAAAAAAGCTAAACAGGACTCATATATTTCCCATCAGCCACAGCAAGTCAACAGTACAAAACTACAAAAGAGAATCCTAGGAAAACTAGGATTGCATATATAAATATACATACATATATTTATACATATATATGCACATATATACATATATATCAATTTATATATACACATATGTATAGACATATA
>NW_007589500.1:0-686 GCF_000523025.1 Cynoglossus semilaevis | reverse complement strand
ATATTTTGGGTTGTTTAAAGGAAAAAGCTGCATGGGAACAAAGGTAGACAAAGAGAACAGACACCAACCCAGCACTTTATCCATTACAACATATCGATAGATAAAAATAACACCTGTCTTAACTCTGCACGAGTCACATAATAATGACCCATGCAAATAAAAAATAAATAAATAAAAAAGAATAAGAATCAGAATAACAATATGGATTGCCGTGTGTAAATGCTTTTGAAAATGTTAAAATGTCAGCTTATTAGCAGAGCCTATAATTATTTAGTGAGAATCTGAGAAATTGAAAAATTTTTTTTTGGATGTTTCAAATATTTAACAGTTTTATATAGTTTCCTGGAAAAATAGCTGTTATATTTAATTCTTTATTAGACTTAAGTCATTTTTTCATTTCCAAAACCATTGGAGGAAACTAACGGTACTAAATTAATTTAGCTTTTTTTCCCTTTTTTTTTCCTCCCTTTTCCCTCTCTCCCTCTATGTGTGTTTGTGTGCAAATTTGCATGCATGGGTATATGTAAAAAAAAAAAAAAAAATTTACATACCAATAAAGAACAGCATTTAGCATCTAATCTAAGAGGTACATTTTCTTTTTTTAACATTTACATCTAAGTTAATAGAAAAACACCCAAATCTGTTCAGTCAGAAAACAGAAAAAAAAAGCACTACCCAGAATGTCA
>NW_007589499.1:0-686 GCF_000523025.1 Cynoglossus semilaevis | reverse complement strand
GTGTGTGTGCGTGTGTGTTGTACTCACTAATTGCCCCCACAGTTGAACAACAGCAGATTTAATCAGGCCACAAACTTTAATGCCTTTCTCCCCTGTGACACGTAATGGAGTCAGTAATGCGATGAAATCCTCAGCCCTCTCTGCTCAATCCCCACATGTATCAGGCCTTAATGGCATGAAGACTACACAGAATGGTATGACCCACGTAATGGCCTTTGTTGGTAGCATGTGTCGGCTGCACTAATGAGAGCCCAGAATTCACAGGGACCGGAGGATGAGTTGTTACACAGCACTCCAGCTTCATTCAGTCCCATTCTCCTGGTCTAACGCCGAGATATTCCACATTCTGTCTTTTTTTTCGTTTTGTCATTATACAGCGGCAATAAAAACTGTACTTTACTGTAGTAAAACCCACTGATACTACCAATATTACTATTAGTTAAAGCCACATTAGTGCACACTGTCTTAATGGATAAAAACGTGTGAAGTGTTAGTTATCCCCAAAACTGATGCTAAAGACAGTCAAAACAACAAATGAATACAACTAGTCACTTAATTACTGGTATATTTACCAGAATTAGCCAAAGCTAAAACAGCAGCAATTATCATCCATACAATGCTTCTTCCCCATCTCCTATCTTTAAACAAATAAAAGTGAATTTCCTGTCCTAAAGTCTTTTGTTTTT
>NW_007589498.1:0-686 GCF_000523025.1 Cynoglossus semilaevis | reverse complement strand
TGTGTGTGTGTGTGTCTCTGATTGAACTGGAATGAGATCAGACGCGTGAGTCGTCGCATATTGAATCTTAAATCCCGGTTTATTTGAATTGTCAACATGTATGCAGATGAGACTGTGTCATGAACGAAAGCGTGACAGTCTTGATTCACCTTTCCCTGAAGATTAGATCTGCGCTCTTCAAAGAATGGGTCAAGAACAAGAGATGGGTCGTAGGGTATATTTTCAGGTATGGTCACAGAGAATAATCTGCACGTCCAATTTCGACTACAGCCTCATTTATTCAGTTAAAAACCCTGCTGCTCTCAGCTCTCCTGCACTAATTTAAGTAAAAGAAAACAAACTTTCACTGTGCATTTTCTGCACCTTTAAACAAATTAATTGAATTCCGTGATGTCCAATCATCCTGTTTGGCTAAATTTAAATGTTTGGTTGGATTGGTTCCACACCTTATTAGCAACTCTGTTCTGAATGGCTACGTTTGACACCATTATTTCAGCTGTTGCTGAAAACTGGAGGATGGCTTTGAGTAACCATGGAAACGGTTGGGCAGCGAGGCAGGATTAATTGTTGTGGTTATGAAGTAAATACAAAGAGGTGCAGTGCTCATGGTCACGTGTGGTCTACTGGGGGATGCAGACCATAGTAGTGTGGCCCAAACTGAAAGACTCGTCCAAGTCCGAGTCGAG
>NW_007589497.1:0-686 GCF_000523025.1 Cynoglossus semilaevis | reverse complement strand
GTCTTACCAAACTGCGTTTGTCCTCATGGAATGTTACTAGACTTTGAAAACCAGATGATCTAATCTTTAAATTTCTTTAATTTCTTCTTAAAGTCCTTGAATGTCTGAGTCTGCAGCGGTGGTTTGTCTTAATGACTTAATTACCTCATTTATTACCGCCTTATTGAATCCACACTCTGCTCTTAGTCCCAGGGCACCATCAAAAATTCACAAGCCTCACCATTGTTTCCGTTCCTACGGGCTGAGGCTATGACTCATTCATAATTCGTCCGTGCCTCCTGTAACGGTAGCCGTTGTACATGTGATGTCATAGCTCAGCCCAAATACTTATTTTGAGACACTCTTCCACATAAAAACATTTGTGTGTGTGCCAGAACATCTGACAGCAGCTTCAGTGTTCTGCGTTTTTTATAACTTGGAGGTTAAGCTGCTGTGATCGACGTGAATGTTATTCTGACTGTTGTGAAGAACTCAATGTTGACACATTAGTCAATTATTCTCCCATTTTTGTGAATGTGCTGCAGTTGAACCTGGAGAGAAAATGGCAGATGAACGTCTCCTGTGTGGTGGAGTGTCCCGTCAACTGTCAGCTGTCAGAGTGGTCATCCTGGTCCGAGTGTTTACAGACCTGCGGGCTGGAGGGTGAGAAAATGACATTTCTATTGTTGATCACATTCCTTTTTCTT
>NW_007589496.1:0-686 GCF_000523025.1 Cynoglossus semilaevis | reverse complement strand
TTTTTTTTTTAATGGATTTTTCAACAGGTTATTTTGTGTTTGGTGATGGTTTTGTCGACTAATGTCTTTGACCCGTGGGAGAACAACTGCACCAGTGTTGGACGGTGGATCAGTAGATGATCAAGTGATATTTAGCCGTTCCTAATCTTTGGTTCCGTTTGACAGCTCTAACCCTCCACCGACTAAAGCGCGCACTTGTTGAGTCGTCCTCCCTCTACTGGTTAAAGAGGACGTGGGCATCACGGATCAGTGTTGACGGATGTGGGACGGTAAACCTTCACGCTCGGGTATCTGAGTGCAGCATTAAGTGTGACCAGGTAACCCCAGGCACAATCAGGCCTTACACCGCGCAGGTATTGGCATACAGCTCTCCATCCTGTGCTCAGGCTGTCGCTGGGTAAGAGATACCTGCTGCTGGTATTTATAGGAGGAAGTCCTGGCTCTCACGTTCAGAGCAGAGTGTGGTGCGAATGTGTAAAGAAAATGTTTGCTGACTCATTACCAATCCTGAAAGGGAATTAGGTTGCAGCACTCAGAGAGATCACTCGGCCGCTGCTGTTTGTTTGAGTGCCCGCTGTGAACAACTTAAACATTTACTAAGCTGAATGGGAGAATTACAGGCCAATTACATAATGACTTTATTAGGGATAATTTTGTTGAATCAAATTAGGTGATTTTTTTTTTTT
>NW_007589495.1:0-686 GCF_000523025.1 Cynoglossus semilaevis | reverse complement strand
ATGTGTACAATCATGACATACAATAAACAAACATACAAGTACATGCCCACCCACCCCACCCACATTTTCCTCATACATACAAATACATATACAGAAAATACAGAAAATATTCAGATTCAATGAACTACGATTTGACAAACCATCACTTTTTTTTTCACTTTCAACATTCATCAAGCGGGCCGGTTTTGGCCCGCGGGCCTTATGTTTGACATTCGTGGTCTAAACAATGTGAATGACACAAAGCCAAAACCTTGTTGAACTCAACTCCTCTGGTTGATTTCACAGCAGCCTCTGTGTTCATTTCCAAATATTAAAAAAACTTGAAGTTATTCAGCCTACCTGGAATCCAGAGCAGGCAGGAACAAACAACACACACAGGAACCAAGAACCAAGAGGAAGAGGAAGAGGACGTGGACGTGGAGCGTGGATTTCACATGATCACCCGACATGGTTTGAGTGAAAGAGAGAGGTGTGTGAACCCAGGGCACCAGGTGACAGCAGTGAGACTGATTAACAGGAGAGTCACAGCACACAGGTGAGAGAGATGAGGCTGATTAACTCAGGAGGAGCAGTGGAGAGACAGAGCACTTTACACTGCAATTTATAACAATAATAATAATAATAGAATCCACCATCATATATAATAATAAAATTAATTAATTACTATTAATAATAATAAAAATAAA
>NW_007589494.1:0-686 GCF_000523025.1 Cynoglossus semilaevis | reverse complement strand
CGCTTATCCGTTACCAGGTCGCGGGGTTACTGAACAAATCGATGTCAATATTTCATTTGTTGATTAAAACAAAAATGGAGATTGCATCCCAAGTTTAGTATAATGGATATAAATACTTATAGTAGTATATATAGTAAATGGAGATAGTATATTATTATATGATTTGTTTGTGTTTCTACTCACTTATTTCTAATGTGAAAAACTTGCTGACATTTAGAACAGAATGGAAATAAAATGTTTATTTTTTTCTGACTATTGTGAACTCCAACAAAGACTACATTGCGAGAGTTCACGTTTCCAATAATTTGATATCTAGACTGTCCACTCACTTTATTTCCGCAATTGTTCCATTTCATCTCCCCATCTAGGCTATTTACACAGCAAGAGCTCATTAAACTCTCCCAGCTGATGTTGACTTAACTCATGGAGTGTGACTGACACATGAAGTGTCTAAATGAAACTTTATGTGACAGGCATAGTACAACATTCAGGCAATAAGAAGACAACGCTCCATTAGAAGATATAAACTATGGAAGAAAACATTTAAGTCCATCCTTCTGTCAAGTTGACCGGGGTCTACAGGACAAAGATATTAAAGCAGAAGAAAAGAAGAGGAATAGCACCTTGAGGACATTAGAGGTTGTCAGAGTTACCCAGTTCTAGAGCTGCATATTCAGAGAGACTAT
>NW_007589493.1:0-686 GCF_000523025.1 Cynoglossus semilaevis | reverse complement strand
GTAACGAGTACTACAACTGCCTGAAGTATCCAGGTCAGTTACACGAACAGACGACAGCTGTGTTCAGATTCTTGGTCCTGATGTGAATCGTTTTGTTCCTCAACTGAAACATTTAAATAAACGAAGAAAAATGAAAATAAATTTAAAAAAAACATTGAAACAATTCATGGATTTAATGATTTTAATTGTTTCAATATTTTTAAATGATCGTGGACATCTAGTCGTGGCCCAGATATGTGGTGGGTTTGCGGACCACCAATGGGCCCCCGGCCAGTGTTTGAGACCCCTACTCTACATTAACCATAGATGTGAACCCCTGTGGGTCAGATATGTGGGATGTGTCCCAGTGACTTCTGGGTCTGAACCTGACTCTGATGTTTGACTGATCAGCAGGTTGTTGGTTCCAGGCCTCGACAGTGGACCCACAATCTGTGGGTCACATCAGCAATGTGGGCTGTTTGTCTCTCCACTGATGATCACAGGAGACAAACACACCCCCCATCCTCACCCACACCCTCCCCCACACCCTCACCCGCTGCAGCCAATGACGTGAGATGTCGACAGAAATAAGAACGACTTTTTGTTTCAGTCTCAGACGGCGGAACGATGGCGAGATAACAGACGGAACCACAGACCTGCAGATCCTGACTGGGTGTAGGTGTACCACAGACAGACCTGCCCCCCCC
>NW_007589492.1:0-686 GCF_000523025.1 Cynoglossus semilaevis | reverse complement strand
AAAAACAATGACGACGATAACAAGAGCAGTTGTGTGACAGTGTCATCCTTGTGTAAACAGAGGTCTCTTGGTCCCATCCTTCCATGCAGCACACAGCATGTGAACGGCACCACAGCAAAGAGACATGTTGACATTTGTATGGTTTGCACTTTGGGATGGGTTTTAATGAGACCTTTGTGTTCAGTTCAGCAGCCTGTGCAAATACAGTGTGTGTGCAGCACCTACGTATTATTGAGGTTTACTCAGGACTGGTCCTTCAAGAGTATTTAATGTTGTTCATACGGATCCAAATCATGACAAATATTCCAGATAAAATTACAGATTTCTTCATTTTTTAGTGCTGGTGTTGGCCGAACACTGCCTCTCCGGCACACGTCACTTCAGTTCAGTTCACTCAGTAATCACGTATCTTTAGCAGGCTCCCGAGACTGACCGGTGCCAAACTCTATGTCATGTTAATCCAACTGTATTATCTACACGGCAGCTCCACCCATGCCAAATCTACAGCCAACGAGCCCGCCCTCTCCTCGGGAGCCTCCGGTACCAGCGTCTGTAACAGCTAAAGCCGGCTGGATCACTCTGCAGGTCTTTGTTTGCATTGAAAACTTGAATCCAAGACGATACAGGGACTTGGACTCATGCAGCTGCAGCTAAATAATAAGAGTTAAAAACTAAGCATCAAAACT
>NW_007589491.1:0-686 GCF_000523025.1 Cynoglossus semilaevis | reverse complement strand
ACACATGTCACTGTGAAAGACGTATGTCGCAAATGTAAACCATCTTTTCCGCTCCAGTTACGTTCCTTAATGAAGACTCTACTTTCATCTGGACCTGATTAAAAATGTAACGTCTGACAGCTTGTGTCCTGAAAAGGGTGGAACACAAAGTTGTCTCCAGGTCGGCATCATGACTCACTCTCTCAAACTTCGCATCACCCAGGGATTGTCAGCCAACAGGAAAATGCAGCAAGCAGCACTGGAGGTGTTACACCACACAGTGATGGGAGACACGCAAGGACCAGTACAGTACGAGGAGACGGTGATGAAGTTGTTATGGACACCCACGATAATGTACTTGGAAAGTGTTCTGAGGCAAACAGCTAGTGAGATGGCGAAAGACGGACGACAAATACTAAACGCAAACAATGAATGCAAGGATGAATACAAAAAGATGCAGGGACAGGGGTACAGTAGACGGAGGGTTACGTACTGCTGTAGAGGGTGTCAATCCAGGAGAGCCTCGGCAAACCATGAGCACTGAGGGGCTCCATCCTTCCTTTCTCTCCCTTCCTCCCTCGGTCACTTCACTTATTTCCTAATCCTTTTCCGCCCGTTAATGTTTCAGGTCGTCAGCTCTTTTTGGCTTATCCTTCGCGAAAACAGCATTCATCTAGCTCCGAGACGCCAAAGGAATCATTGGGGGG
>NW_007589490.1:0-686 GCF_000523025.1 Cynoglossus semilaevis | reverse complement strand
TAACGCTCACTAGATGGCAGCAAATCCAAATCTCGTACTCGGATAGAGCTTCATTTGAACTCTGTTCCTGATGGTTTTACCTTTTCTTATTTATGTGGTCAGTTATCAGTTCAGATATATATTTCCACTAAGTGTCAAAATGCAGAGGTTGTTCGTGATAATCTCATATTTTAATTTTATTGCCATGTACAAACATACTAAAAGGATTTTGACCTATTTTCACTGCCTTGTTGCTGGTGTTGTGAGCATGTTTTTTCTTCAAATTGTTTAACTTGGAGTTAATTTCTGCAAACTCAGGAATGTGTCTCGTCCTGTAGAAATATTTTCGCCATCACCTCCAGCTGAATACGCGGTTATTTTAACTCAACCTTATCGGCCGCATGTGTTTTCCCTCCCTCCTCACAGCTGTCGGGCATATTTTCATGCTTCGATTCTCTCCCTGCAGGCGATAGACGGGAGAGAAAAATCACAAATAAATATATGTATGCTTTGTGTGATTGTGCACCAAATAAAACAACACGCTACCTTTAATTACAGGCTTCGTAAATGACCCGGCGTCAACCTGCTATTAAAAAAAACTATGGAAGACTCAGTGGGATTTTTTTTTCACTTTTATATCCCGTGTCTGACCTGTCAGATGACTCTCAGTATAAATTGGCATCAGCTCCCTGCATATTATGAAAAAA
>NW_007589489.1:0-686 GCF_000523025.1 Cynoglossus semilaevis | reverse complement strand
AAAAAAAAAAACATTTCTTTCAACCATTTGTACACACAAGGGATATGAAGGATTAAACAAACACACCTCTTTTACTGGCAGAAAGGGAGGAGAACTTTATTTTTATCCTCTAAATGTTTCCCACTTCAAACTCTACCACAAGACTTTCCATTGCATTTCATCCCACAGTCCCAGGAGTGCACTGTAATGACCTGGTAGCATTACCCAGCACGGCTAACCAACCAAACAATACAGAACCTGCCGGTCTTAGTGCACATTTAATGAGTCACAAGTACTGCAGGGTGAGGCCAAAGTCAGTGTCTGACTGAGCTTGACTTGTTCAGCTAGCGTCGTCAACGCTGATGTGCAAAGGTCAACAGATCACAGCGTTAATGAATCTCAGCACTCGATAACTATTAAACCTGAATCCACACATGCGCGAACTGAAGGTTGCAAAATTGGTCTATTGTTGGAATTCAAGTAAATCATTTACCATTTACCATAAGCTGCTGCTTCTGCCCTCGAGCTATGACCCGCCCTTGCTCACACTTCTTTTGAATGCTTCTTTTATACACAAACCTTTGAGCTTTTTAATTGCAAATATGAGAAATCAGCAATACACCTACCAGTATCTGTATCAGGCCTGGTACATTCAAATACTTGTACTTGAAAATATTTGAAGATCAAGCCAACCAACAACAACCAAC
>NW_007589488.1:0-686 GCF_000523025.1 Cynoglossus semilaevis | reverse complement strand
CATCAGCAGCAGCAGCGTGGTTCTAGATTCATCTTCACTCTCCACGCAGGAGCTTCCTGACTGGACGACAGCAGCTGGTCCAAGTTTGGATGATAAGTTGCCGGAGCGGGAAGTCGCCCTCCATTACTCGGCCAGTCAGGCATGCTGGCTGCTGGATCAGCATGGCAGCAATGCAATGCATGATGGGAGATTCCTTTTTGATCACAGTATCGCGTCGTAGGGACGGCACCACGTGAACGATCCTTCAGCAGAACAAGCATTCAACCTCTGACTCGTTTGCATTCACGTAAAACTGCACTTAAAGGTAGAGTATGCAGGAAATATATTAAAAAATAAACAATTAAAATTTGGGTTTTTTTTACTTTGTTTTGGAGTGAAATATTAAACTACAGTTGAAAACAGACTCCTTAAATTTTTTGTGCCACAAAAGAATTCTGGCACTGATATGAGCAGTTATAGTTTAAATGTTTTATATTTATGTATTTTTTTGTCAATAAAAAAAACTGATAAATTTGCATTTTTTTTGCAACATTACTAAAGGATCAGCTGGTTTTTCATGATAATCACATTCTAAACGTAAAGTTTCTTTGGTAACAGAATCCTGAAATTTAAGTCAACATAAACAATAGTGTTTTATTAGCGCACTCTACTGGTGGATGGGGGAATTTGAATATTAAAAAAAAAAA
>NW_007589487.1:0-687 GCF_000523025.1 Cynoglossus semilaevis | reverse complement strand
TAAATGTCTCTCTGATCTGCTAATTTCCAATCCTGTCCATCCGGGACACTCACATTAAAAAATCTCAGGCCTTTTATTTCTGCCACACCCACCTAAGCCTTTTGTCGATTAGACAGAGCCACTGCCTCTAAACCAAACATCATAGCAGATCTCACCACTATCTTATAAAGCTTTTATTACAACATTACTGCTATTCTTTTGTCAAAAATCTCCAACGGTACTTGTTTATATCTTATGTCTAATGCTCTCTCCCTTGGTACCCTTCCACTTCGTCTATCTTGGTCCAAAATTCCTTGTTCATTTCTCCTTAAGTCCCTACTCTTTGACTTCTACACTCCTGTCTGCCCTCTTCTCTTCCTCAGTAGTCTTTAACCAACCCCATGTTGCATTGTTGGCGTATTTAGGTTCCGAAATAACGGCACCAAAGATCATTTGTCCACACCAGAGACAATAAAATATTAGGAGACACCCCAGAGGCATACAGCCACCCCCATCCTACCCTGATCTTCTATCAGTGTACAACCCAGTAGTACACAGACATCAGTTGTGACACACTAACAATCTGGTCTGAAGAGACCATGCATTTAATAAAGATCATGCAGCAGAGTTTCTTAATCTGATAAATAAAATACTTTTTTAATTACACACACAGAGACATTATGACAGATCAAGTAATCTTCCAGTTAA
>NW_007589486.1:0-687 GCF_000523025.1 Cynoglossus semilaevis | reverse complement strand
TTTTGGTACATGTGCACTTACACAGAGACGTGAGGCTGGCAGGAGAACGTACGTCAACATCATGTCTGGAGAGAACAAGGTGAGCTGGAACGTCAAGGACCTCATCCAAAATGGAGAGTACTACTTTAGAATCCAGGCTATTAACAAAATTGGAGGAGGAGAGTTCATTGAGCTCCGCAATCCAGTTATTGCTCAGGACCAGAAACGTAAGGGAAACTCAATTCTCAATGCACACGCACATTTTATTAGATGAAATATATGGTTCTAACTGAGATGGATCTCCTGTACCAGATGTTCCTGATCCACCAGTGGATCTCGAAACCCACAATCCTACATGTGAGACCATCACTCTGACTTGGAAGCCTCCAATGTATGACGGAGGCTCCAAAATAATGGGCTACGTTCTAGAGAGGCAGAAAAAGGGAGAAGACAAGTGGGAGCGCTGCAATGATTTCCTGGTACCTGTCCTATCCTACACTGTCAGAGGTCTGACTGAGGGCAAGAGCTACTCTTTCAGAGCCAGAGCAGAGAATGCCGCCGGGATTAGCGAGCCGTCACGTGCTTCATTGTTTGTCAAGGCCATGGATGCAGTGGGTAAGGAAGGATTAAAAAAACGGCTGGTCTGTAGCAAATCTTATCAACCAATTCAAGCTGTAGATCTTTAGATTCACATGTTTGTCACCCCCC
>NW_007589485.1:0-687 GCF_000523025.1 Cynoglossus semilaevis | reverse complement strand
GAAGATACACACTCACAATATAAATATATTTCTTGAATATATAAACATGATTTGTTTATATATTTCTTATATATACATACTATATACACACTTGTACATATACTGTATATACATATATATACATATACATACACACATATATACATATACATGATAAAATAATAATAAATACGTCTGTGGCTTTATTTTTTCTCTAGGTCTGTAGACTGACACGTCTACAGACCTCACACACATGAACCTACCAGTGATAGACGTTAAGACCTAAAGCCAGGCTGGAAATGTGCTGTCTCTTGAAAGATGAGATCCTTCAATGTCTCTTTGGGCAGATCATCCAGTTCCATCTCAAACTTGAATGGCACCTCAGCCACCGGGTACAAGGGCCACACACAGAAGTTACAGTCACAGTGACCTGGAGCCACCTCCCCTCCTTATGAAAGTACGACAGCCTGCCTGCTACTGAGACATATGTGAGGAGGAGAAACCATGGACCTCTTGGGACAAGCACTAATGGTTTGTTGTTTTTTTATTTTTTATAAGGAAGTGGAGATGTGGGGAAATAGGAGACAGCCTGTGTTTGTTGATTTAATTTGTGAGACACTGATATATTAGGAAAAAAGAGACAAAACATGAGATTTGTGTTGAAACATGGAAGTTAATGTGGTTTTTAGTAGTTTATTCACAGGAGGT
>NW_007589484.1:0-687 GCF_000523025.1 Cynoglossus semilaevis | reverse complement strand
TTTTTTTAATAAACCTGCAGTCTAACTCCTACATTTATTCTCCGGAAAAAAACAAATCCCTTTTTCCACTTTGTATACTATTAGAGTGAAAGGGCTGTAAATCAAGTGTGAACTCAGCAATGGAGGCTTTTGGGATGTTGCCCGGCGGGAGTCGGTGGGACGAGGCTTTATTTGTCTGCTTCATCAACACCATTTCCATTAAGACCCTGTTCACAATTTGGCTCGTGAGGGCGGCTTTGCATTTTCAGCAATTTTTGCTCCTCGGTGTAAGGGATGTGGAGGTACTCACTAAATTAAATTGCAGTGCATAAACGGAAGAGAACGGTTCTTCTTTCTGCAGAGGAGGAGCCTGGTTTAGAGGAAAACATCGGGACACAAAAGCCTCCCGGACGTCTCTGCGTCAGGAGTGAACATCGCAGAGGCTGGATGTGGTCGTTTCTGTTGTGTCAGCCTGACCGGTGGCCAACACAGTCGGGCTGTCAATTATCTAATAGTCTTAGTCACAGCGACCTGCCTTTAATGACACAGCCTTTTCCCCCGTCGGTGGAGTAACCGCCGCTAGTTTAAAAAAAAAAATTAAACAGGGTCAAAATAAAATATTATTAAAATTTAGTAATGGCCCAGATAACGGGTGTTCGTGGGACAGAAATGGCCCCCAGGCCAGGGGTTTTGTTACCTCACCATAAA
>NW_007589483.1:0-687 GCF_000523025.1 Cynoglossus semilaevis | reverse complement strand
GAGCTACATTGTCATTTGAATAGCTAATATTTATTTGTGTTACTGATGCTAAAGGATGGTCACAGTTTGGATTTGACTGAAATTTTTTTTTTCTTTTGGCACGAATGGCAAATAAGAGGCAGACATTTATTGACCAGTCAGGCACAGTGTCCAGTGCTACCAATGGTTATATGGTGATGTTTAGTTCAGGCATTCATCACACACTGCTTGTCCAGATCTCCAAGTGAAGGTCTGCATATTTACTTTGTCTTTGTCCTCTCAATCAATGGAGCTGCTGTCAGTGGCTTTCACTCGTGATGCATTAGTTCTCACCGTCTCTCTGCTTCGGCCGCTGCGGCGTCATTACTTACAGAATGCGCACTTACTGATTCTTAAACTTAAAACATCAATAAACTAATCACGCACCCCGTACTGGCCAAAATGGCATGTCAGTGCACCAGAACCACAAATGTCAATGCTAATGAATGTAAATGTATTCACTGCTAATAGACAGAAAAGTTGGAGAGCTGAAAGGTGCGACGAGCGAGCACTGACGAAGCATTTGTCGTTTCACTCTCAGTGTGGATGTATTCCTTGCTAAACATACTTCATTTAATTAAAAAGTGTTCTTGGTGTAACTAGATGTAATTTTACCCTGTAACGCACATTAGCTCGTGGTAGATAATAGTCGTACGTGTCAACGGAGAG
>NW_007589482.1:0-687 GCF_000523025.1 Cynoglossus semilaevis | reverse complement strand
CCACCTTTCCTCTTCTGGTGATAATTTTCAACATCTCCACAAGGGGTCTCTCTTGTCATTTCGGCTGAACTCCTCTGACCCCGAGAGTAAATTCTGACTTCTGTCAAACTGGAACATCTGTTATCAGCCGTTTGCTCAGTATAAACCCATTTCTGGAGAGCCTGATATGATCTCAAACGAAGCCCTACACTGAGCTGTTCATTTAATAAGATAATTAGTTGTTTTCCTCCCATTCCATTCTGAGAACTACGCCACATTGCACAAAAGTGGGGGGCTACAGTTTTTTCTTTTACAGGTCAGTGACTACGTAATCAAGCAGACAGGAGAAAACAAGACCCCCAGGAGAACATGTTGACGAGTGAAGTCATAACAACAGAATGGGACCAGCCAAACTAATTATAAGTCCCTCTTAAGAGGCAGCCTCCTTTAAGAGCTTAACATCAAGAAAAGTTCCCTAACTACAATGTTCATACACAGATTCATGCTGGAAGAAAAAAAAATTTCTAACCCCTTCAGCTCCTTTATAACTTCCATTTCTTGTTCCCTATTCTTAAAACAGATGAGGCAGCAGGTTCATGGGAAGGCCCCTCATCCTTGTCTCTGTCCTTGAGCCCCAATGCTGTCGGGTCTGGGCCTGGAGCTCAGTCGGAATGGGTGGATTGCATCCAGGCCAGTGACATGTGCAAC
>NW_007589481.1:0-687 GCF_000523025.1 Cynoglossus semilaevis | reverse complement strand
TAGATAGCTAGACAGATGGATAGCTAGCTATAGCTAGGTAGATAGACAGTCTGTTCTGTTGTCATGTTCAAGGCCATGTCGTTTTCTAAGCAGGGACTACTGCACAAACTGTACATGCAGTTGAAGGATCAGTGAGATAATGTGTCTTTTTTTTTTTACAGTAAGGAAGTCAAACTCTGATTTCTCCAGTTTCTCCAGGGCTGCACACATTTTCCTGTCCTATTAGTTTTTTTTTCTCTATAGCTTTTGCCTGGGGAGTGGCAGACACCACTTCCTCACAGCTTTTCCCATGCCTGAAAAATGTTTATGAATGAGGCCTCGGGAGAGCGCTTAATAGGACAGGTGGCTGGTGGTTTTTTTTCTACATAGGCGACAGGACTGGAACGCCGCAGGCCACAGGTTATGGTGGTTTGACTTTCCGTAGGTTTTCAGTTTTTCCATGACTTGCTGTGAATCTCTTTCTTTACCTGGATCTTCTTCGTTTTGCCTTTTTGCCAGAGCGAAGGGATTTGCAGCTCCCAGAAGCAAACAGTTTATGTAAAGAACACACACATAGATGAGTCACATTATCAGACAAGAATACATTTGTGTACAAAATGACTTTGGTCATCTAGGATATGGGTATTTTTTCAAGATGATTCATATCGGATTTTATATATTTATATATATTCTCTTTTTAAGTATATA
>NW_007589480.1:0-687 GCF_000523025.1 Cynoglossus semilaevis | reverse complement strand
CAAGTTAAATAACAGTTTGCTTACCCTTGATGCAAGGAATAATTGCTCTCTGTTGGATGGCAGATGGCTTCTCAAAACCATAGGCATAAATTCCTCTGAGCAGGGACTCAGACAGGTTCATGTCATCAAAACTGTCCACAATCTCATTCCAGTTGCTCTGAAAAGGCAACACACCAAATTACTTGATACCTTGCTCAATCTAGGTCATTTTGGTGGTGGTAAAATTTTAAAAACCTACACCTGACTGAACTAGATGTCACAATTGTTTCTTTTTCTCAGACTTTGCAAGCACACGTCACTTTGGTTATATGGTGTCTGTTAAATAAGTGCTACAATAAAAGAATGCATCCATGTCAAACAGGGAAGCCACTCTTGTGTCTACTGATGAATTTAGCCCATGGGCATATTGGTGCAGGTCACCAATTAGCTGGAATACCAGGCCCATAGCTGTGGATGATCTTATCTTTACCTTAAAAGACAACTGTGCATAAATTGAGGGTGGGGTGGCTAAGTCTTCAATAAGCTTGCAGACTCACCTCAATGATTCCATCAACTTCCATGCCTTCTGGGCCATTGTCTCTAAAATGAACAAGAACGTTTGTCAAGTTAGGTGGTATAGTAACACACGGTGATACCTCAACATTAAAGACTAACAGAGACACGTGACCAAATTGACATATATATATA
>NW_007589479.1:0-687 GCF_000523025.1 Cynoglossus semilaevis | reverse complement strand
CAAAAAGGGATGTTTAAGTACTTCGAAGTTGAAGTACTTCAAAGTCCTTTATTGAAGTTCTGAATGTAAATACCCATCGTTGATAAAACTGCTTACATACGTGCTAACGTATTAAGTTTGTCTGCGATCAGAAAGGCAAACAGAAAGCTTTTACGAAGAAGAATACGCCGTGAAGTTTTCGTGGTCACCCGAGTGCGTCATGTGGCGTGAAGATGTCGGAGTACAAAGGCCTCCCACTTGAGGAGAGCGTTATGTGGGAGTTCTTTGATGAGTTGATGAAAAGCTGTCAGTCCATGTGGGTCGTTATAATCACAGTGAACCCAAGAACTTTCTTTTCAGGTTTTGATGCAGGTATTCATCTGAGCCGCCCGTCTTTGTGGGCAGAGACAAGGACGCAGCAGGAGCTCATGTACCGTATGTAGAGGGAGACAAAGGAGACACACATGTACTTGGTACACGTGTACAAAGACGCCAACGCTGCAGCACAAGGTTATTGGAAATGACAATGAACACTGTTAATATAATAGTTTCTCTATAGAATTTTTTGTTCCCTTTGATGTTTACACAAGACCTTTACACAGGAAGGTCAGTTGGCGTTCACTGACGGCCTTCAAACCTGTTGGTCCGTCAGTGCGTCAGGTTTCTTCAGTTGTCCAGAAACTGCACATTAGAGATCAAAGGATTCAA
>NW_007589478.1:0-687 GCF_000523025.1 Cynoglossus semilaevis | reverse complement strand
TTACTTACGTTTACTTTACAGATTTCACCTTTTATTTAGTCCCTGTATTTACTGTACTGAACGTTGAGAACTCATTTATCCTGAACTAAAACTGTGTTTGAAATTCATTGCATGTGTGTGCGTCACTGATTCAATATAAAGTCAAATGAAATACTCCTGGTGCAAACTATCGACCTCCTTCTTCCTCTGCTTTTCTCCCAGCGACTCCTAAGGGTCCGGCTCCGCAGGGTCAGATGTCTACGTTGTTGGTCGTGGCCGTGGTCGTCTCCACCATCGCCAGCGGCGTCGCTCTGGTCTGTGCCAGCGTCATCCTCAGTAAGCGACTCCTTCAGTTGTGCGTGCAGTCTGTTCCCTCCACATTCCACCGGCTGTGAGCTCTAGTCACCGGACGTGCGGGTGTTTCCAGATGTTACTGGCAGCAGACACGTCCGTGTGTTGGTTAAGTGTTAGCTGACGTGACGCTGCGGCCGTGTGATGAAACGAGCAGCAGGGAAAGACAACGATGTAACGCAGTGGGAAAAACACTACCATAGGGAGGTGTCTGGAGGGGCGAATCCTTAGGTTTTTTAATATCTGTTCAGTCTCCGAGAAAAAAACGATTGCTCTTGTGAAAGCAGCCAGAGCTGCGATCCTCTTTTCTGTTTGTCAAGATGTTGAGCATTGACTTTCTTTGAGTATTTTTTTTTT
>NW_007589477.1:0-687 GCF_000523025.1 Cynoglossus semilaevis | reverse complement strand
TTACCTTGTTAATACGCATGTTACAGTTGGGGAGAGATCTTGTCAATATTCCTTCTAGTCCAGCTTTTCTGTCAAAGTTAACAATATCCTATCCTACCATATATTGTTAAGATATAGATAGAGCCATGTATAATATACCTACAAATCATGCCGAAGGTTAGGCTGGAGATTGCCTTCTGGGCATGATCAATGAAACCTTGCTGATGGCTTAAGTGGCAAAGTACGCTCTGCCACACTGGCCAAAAACTGCAGCCAAAAAAGAATAACAAAGGCAGCAGATGCAGCTGGTATATGTAAATGTGAAAAAATAGCAATCATTCAAAGGTTTAGTAAGCATTGCCTCAAAAAAGCAAAGTCCCTTTGTAAAATTTAGTTGGTCATTAAGTACAACTCATGTTATTAACTTTGGTTGCATTTATTTGTCTTTCGCTCTTCAGATTCCCATGCTGCCCCGTTGCTACAGAGAGAAAGACAGGGAGCAAAGGCAGCTGAGAGGAGAAAGTGAACCTGAGGAGGAAGAGGAGAGGTTTTTTTTTAAAGTAAGCGATGACGAAGAGAGTGATGACACTGCGTACGATCGAAGGCACGCTATACCAAGCGACCTGCCCTGATTGGTTTGCCTACCAGTTTCATTCTAGCTTTTCCTATGTAATTTCAAAGCTATGTTTATTATTATTATTATTATTA
>NW_007589476.1:0-687 GCF_000523025.1 Cynoglossus semilaevis | reverse complement strand
TTTTAAAAATATATACATTGTGATTCAAACTTCCATGCTCTGTCTCTAAACCCTTCTCCGAGTCAAATTGTGCTTAAAAAATAAAACACTGTTTTAAAATCCTTTGTGGTACTATTTTTACTCTTAAACACAATATTGTTCAGTAATATTCAGAAGGGAGTGTTGTGGAAGTAAGCAGGGGTAAAAGTTATGCCCTTTCCCTTTCTATGACGTAAACCGGCCCAACCTTTAACATCGCTGAGTGGCCTCAGCTGTATACACATTCCGAAACTCTTCTCAAGGCTCCTTGTTGTATGATTAATTCTTAATCAATTGCAAAAAGGGGAAACGTTAACTCAAAAACATTGGAAATTTTCCAGTCTGGGCCTTTTAGCGTATCCTGGTTTTACCACAATGGCTTTTGTCAGATTGGGTTCACATCTGTAAACTAATGTTAATCTTTGATTTTGTTTGAATAATAATGTATGTAGAGGGGATGGAAAAGGCCTGGAGATTTTGAGCTGAGTTAACGTTCTTGCATGATGCAGATTTCTAGCGGCGACATCAGTGCATTGAATCATTTCATGCAGACGTCCATGGACAATCATTGACAAAGACTTTTCCTGTTTTCCCAGGCTGCTGAGACGGTTACAGCTGGAATAACAGTTTGTGGTCACAAGCACAAATGCACATGCACACACACACACA
>NW_007589475.1:0-687 GCF_000523025.1 Cynoglossus semilaevis | reverse complement strand
GTGTCATGTCAGCTGTTTTTACGGAGGCGTGATTTAGCCCCTCCCCCTGCCGACTGCTGGTTCCTGTAGGGGGGGCTGTACCTTCATCGGTTCGAGCCGTGAACCTGACAAAGTTCCACGGTCTCACGACGAGGACGATCTTCATGAATGTGTGTTTCGTTTATTAAACCGTAGCCGTCTGAGCGCCGCGCACGTTCATGCTTAATTGACTTAAACTTCCTGTCTGTAATTTGCAGATACTCTGGTTTCAGTCACATTTTGAGGAGCACGCTTCAAAGAACAAAGATGGCCACATTAAATATCCAAACCTGTGGCGTCTGCGAGGAGACGGTTAATAAATAGCAGCTCTAATCTCGCAGGGACATTCATCCTTTCATGGCGTATAATTAACAGCATTGACCTTTCCTTCAACAAACAATTTCTCTATTTAGAAATACTGCGGAGGAAAGATGATCTTCACCCACAGAACACACTTACGTCAGGGCCCGGGAGGGAAACGGTGAGGCGGTTATTATGGCTGTGAATATTCTTCATTATTCAACAAAAGCTGTTGCATTGTTCCGTCCTGAGAGCCTCTGAAAGCCTCATCAGCCTAACTGGTGGCAGTTAAGTCAATGTTTAGCTGTGTTGTTTTATTCTAATACCTTCCAGACATTGGCCGACTTCACTGCAAAACATGGAATAATT
>NW_007589474.1:0-687 GCF_000523025.1 Cynoglossus semilaevis | reverse complement strand
GAGATGGGAGCGGAGAAATTATAGGTACTTTTTTTTTTCGTGGATTTACGCTAACAACCTCAGCGTAAATCATCGCTGGTATTCGCTCGAAACCAGGGCGTCCACACTTTTTTGGCACAGGAGCTAAAGTGATCGACCTACATTGAAAACATTAAAATATATTTACTAATATAACGTAAATGTACTTTATATACACATTATTTGTAGGGATGCCCAATATTGAATTTTTTCTGATATCCGATATGCCAATATCGCTCAGACACTCCGATATCAATCAATATCGATATTTGCAGACGTGTTTCCCCCCAAAACTGTGGTAAACATCTCAGGAACCCACAAGCGATTCCAGCACTTTTTGCAAAAACCGAGGGATTGGGTTATTGGGTTTCATTATCGGAGGAAAAAACGATAACGATTCTTACAGAAATTACATAATTATGCTAACATCTGGCCGACGAGACGACACTTCTCTAATTATGTTTGGGTACTGATTGCAGTAATTATGTGTAGTTGTCTTACAGTATATGGTTAGTACTACACAGTATAGAATTTTATTTTTGTGATGTAATTGCGATCTACTGGTAGATGAAGTAAAGAACTGTAGCACATGAAAGAAAAGAGTTGCGGGTAAAGGATTCGATGAAGAGAATTGTAGTTCGGTAAACATCCATCCATCCATCCATCCGT
>NW_007589473.1:0-687 GCF_000523025.1 Cynoglossus semilaevis | reverse complement strand
ATATATATAAATATATGTATATATATTCTAATTCAGATTATAATAAGTGAGTTTTAATTTTGCTTGAATTAAGGAGGATTTTTTTGGGGAATTGAAGGGGTTGGACACAGGGCCTGCTTTGGGTCAAGGTGCCCAATAAGCCAGGACTGCCTCTGGTGATGTCAGGCAGATGAAGAGCTGCTCGGTGGTGTATTTATGTAACTGCACTTTTTATTATTTATTTTTTGTCTTGTTTTGTGGAGCAGAATGAGACGTGTCTCCGCGGTACAGCTGTTGCCTCAGTCTACACACCATAAACTTCCATAAACTCTCCGCAGTGAGAAGCGGCACTGCGCGGTCACGTGTGTTCGTGGACGCGCTGCAGTGTGGATACCCCGGGGAGCGGAACGGGCGGCCCCCTCATCCTGTAGCTGATCTCGACTCTGATCTGTGATAGGGGGAAGTTCATGATGATTATCTGAAGAGTTTAGTCTGTGGGAATTACACGACCTCCGTGACGGTGCACTGCTGCAGCTTTGGAGCTGACTCGGTCTTTACCGCTGCTGCGGTGAGTAGTCATTCTTCTAACTGTTTTATAAAAGTTTATGTTGAGTTGCGCTGTGTGTGGGTTTTAAAGGCTTAAAAAGAAACATTCTAACATTTGAATTTTCGAAAAAATAGACTTTAAGCAATTTTCGATTTTTTTTT
>NW_007589472.1:0-687 GCF_000523025.1 Cynoglossus semilaevis | reverse complement strand
TCTCAGCCTGTTAGGACTCATTTTGAATTGTGGTTCAACTCCATTGAGAAATGACTGAAGGAAACAACACTGAGATCCTCAGAACTGCTGCGGCAGTGACAGTCCAGCTGCCACTGAACATCTACCACCTTATTTACTTCTTTGGGTTCCACTGAGGTCGCCTGAGGAGTGGGTTCCTTGGAGTGTTGTCTCTAGGTTCGACAGCCCAGGCTGGAGGTGGACGTGAAGGCTGCTGCTCCTCCTCTTCATCTCTTTGTGCTGCTTCTTGATGCAGATTTCTGTTATTGTCATTGTCGGCAGTGGGGCTTAACTGCCGTCGAGGAGCGGGAACACGGGGATCACTGGAGGAGAAGGTTGGTCTGGGCATTCCACGCCCGGCTGAGCTGCTCTCGCCTCTGCTTTCATTCAGTACATCCACAGAAGGAGCTTCTTTGAGAGTGTCCAGCCTGTGTAGAGGCACCATGGCTCTGGCGGAGGAACGTCCTGGCTTTGTAAATCGAGAGTGTCTGGATGGGTAGGCCACCTCTGACATGGTCTCATGATCATCTGTAGGTAAAAAGTCACGGGCAGATGTAAAAATTAAGAAGACCAAAAATAGTAATTACAATACATATAGGTATATATTATATAGGTATATTATGTTAAATCATTATTCATTCTGATCCTATTCATAATACATTACAACAA
>NW_007589471.1:0-687 GCF_000523025.1 Cynoglossus semilaevis | reverse complement strand
GACTTGTATAAACAAACTCTCAATGATCTGGAGAGCATATAAAGGTTAACGCGGCATGACCTCCGTATGCGACCTCCATGTTGTTCCATCCGATTTGGAACACGGCTCAGTGCGGCTTACATCTCGCCTCCCGATAATTAAAACTTGACCTTAGCAGGGCAGATTATTCCAAAATAACTGTCTCTTTGTTGCCATTCAGTACCATGACTGTGTGAGACTCTAGCACGTTTGATACCTACCCTGTAGCAACCATTTAAAGGAGTCCACTCGCCCTGGTGACAGAGTATAGCCTGTGCTTTGACTCGAGCCCCCCTGCCTCCACTTGTAGAATTGGGCTCATAATCCCCTAGCTTCACTTCAGGGGGGTTTCTTATTGGACTGGAGGTTTCCCATTGGGGTGCCTTTTCCTGTAAGACCTCTCCCACAGCCAGAATCTCATGACCAATCCTGAACCAATAGGGAGTCCACGATGAGGCAGAGTTTCAGGCTGCAGGAGGTCGCGACCCCTCGCCAATAAAACTAAGACCTTAGCAAATGGCGCACAAAAAGAAATTCCTCAAAGCAAAAGATGCACGCCTGTGTAGTTATAACTAAATAATGAGGTCTCCATCACAGAGACACTATCACTCAACAAGACGAGTGAGACGACAATGTTCTTTATCAGTTTGAATATTCTCACAAAAAAAA
>NW_007589470.1:0-687 GCF_000523025.1 Cynoglossus semilaevis | reverse complement strand
TAAATAGAAGAGGGAATTTGATTCGTCCTGACCGCAGCTGAGGAGTCCTGATTGGACGATATTTGATTCGCTTTCTCACAAATCATTGTCTCTGAAATACTACTTCTGGTTGATCCAGAATCAGTCGTAACTTGGTGTCGTTGGCTCGTTCGGCGACCGAGTTACGGTACGACAACCGGGGCAATTTTTTAGTTCAAAATGTTGTTCAACAGTCGAGGTTCCAGTTTACGTTGAAAGAAAGTGTAGTGAAAATACGCTGGTGTTTTCCATATTTCTCATTTCAGGATTATTGGTGTTGATTGATGGCATGTGTCGAGTTCGTATCGACGTTTGGAACACAGTGGAAGTGTTTCCATAAACATTCCCGTCCTGAATGTGTGACGTCTAATATACGGAATCCGAGCCCTAAGGAAAATTGACACAAATGTATTTTACACTTCCTAATATAAATATTTAGTTTACCTGTCAGAGCAAACAGCCATCAGTATTCAGAGGCAGCCTCTCATGTCCGGCCTCTCCAACATCACATTTCCACAGCTCATTCATAATGATAGGGACCTGAGGCTATCTGAGCCATTGATTTCTACCAGACATGTCATTTAACAGTCAATGAAATTGCACAAAATAATATGTTTACATTACTGCCTTTTAAAGAAGAAAAAACACGTTTATTTTATTATTATTATT
>NW_007589469.1:0-687 GCF_000523025.1 Cynoglossus semilaevis | reverse complement strand
ATTGATGTATTGTTGATATGTAATATTTTACTGGTTGTTCAGCCGTTGAATTGTAAGGCGGATATGTCAAGAGAGAGACGTCAAGTTCCTCCGTGACGGATGTGGTGTTTCCTCCTTATTGCAGGAGTGGGACTACGCCTATGTCCACAGCTTCTACCATCTGTCTCTGGCTGTGTCCTTCGTTCTGCTGCTGCCAAAAAAGAACCGTTACGCAGGGACAGGACAAAATGCTGCCAAGCTCAGCTGCTACGCTCTGTGCTGCTGCGTAAGTTCTGCTCTGACCGTATTAAAAAGAAACGGCAAATGTGATGACGGACAGACGATGATAATAGTCCAACTCTTGGGTTGGAATTTGCATGAATATCTCTAGTTTGTACCTTGTGTCGGAGGTGTTTGTGTCAATTCTGACTATTTGTCAGGCCCCTGTTTTAAGTCTTATCTCTTCTAATTCCCGACTCTCACCTCTGCAGACTGTGTTTCCTGCCACCGATAAAGACAAGAAGGACAAACCGAAAAAGAAGTCCTCTCGCACTCTGTGGAAAGCCCCTACTAAGAAGACAAGCAAGTGCAGCACCCCCACCCTGCCTCTTTACACCTCCCCGCCCCCCACACCTATTAAAGGCACAAGTATTAGCAAGCTCAAAGAGATGAATGGCTGGAAGTGAAGCCAATGAACCAATGATGGGA
>NW_007589468.1:0-687 GCF_000523025.1 Cynoglossus semilaevis | reverse complement strand
CTGCCCAGAACAATGTCATTTTTACAATAGTATTTTGACCACAAAAATGTCATAATAATGCTGCCGGCAAGAAAGCACGGCGGCCCACCCACGATCAACAGAACCCTCGAAAATATTTCAAAAAAGTTCCCTTTTTAGTATAGAACAATTAGGAGATTCTCTAGTACCTGGCCATCCCACGGCAACCACAGTGGCCCAACCTCAGAGTGGCCATTTGAGAAACAGAGAGGAAAAAACAGGTGAATAATCCAAACTATCTGTGAATGGACACGTTAGCAACTTAATTGAAGGAATCAGGTCCTTCTCAAAGCAAAACGTAACATTATCAGTCGACAAAAAAGTCAATTTCAATGCTGAATGGACAAGGCAGAACAGGACAAACAGTGTGGACCTTAATTGGTCCCTGCACCGTGGTTGGGACACACCAGCTTTATTTCAAACCAGGGGTGTCTCATTATGGTTCATGGCCCGCATGTAACATAATTAGCTGTCAAGGAGGCCAGACCAGTACAATCATAACATAATTAACTATAAATAATTAATAATTAGGTCCATGTTGTTCTCCTTTGTTTTCATGAAAACAATTATAGTATTTTAGATAATTATTATTATTATTTATTCATATTTATTGATATATAAGTTAACAAAAAATAGCCTGAACATTTTTTTAATTTTCAAAATTCAAGC
>NW_007589467.1:0-687 GCF_000523025.1 Cynoglossus semilaevis | reverse complement strand
TATTTTTTTTTTGCGTAGCAGTGACTCCGATGATAATAAAAGGGGAAACTAGTTGCAGCCTGTCATCATCGGATTGAGGAAGTGGAGGTGCTGCGGTATCAATATAGTTTTCTAGAGAAATTATGACAGACGGGTCACCAGGGAGTTGACACTAGAATGTGATTCTGTGTCATCACAAAATAAGGAATAGAAGAAACCAAATTAAAAATGAGGTCCAGGCGTTCAGCGTGATCCAGATGAAGTTGCCAACCTTCGCTGCGGGACCAACGACCCTGTATTGATGTCGTTTCTTTAACATAACAGTAAATGGTAAAAATAGGGAAATACCGTTTTTTATTTTCCTGTTACTTTAACCCTGGAACGTGTAGCTTTCCAGCTGCTCCTGCTGCTCAAACCCCTGAAGTAGTTTCACTTCTCTCTTTTTTTTTCGTTTAAGTTGCAAAATACCAAGTGAGTGTTGGCATGATCATTTTCCCTCAAAAAAATGAAAAAAAAAAGAAGTTTTTGTGGCCACAGCACTTTAGAACGCTGGCAGGAGAGGGATGCCAGGAGTGTGTAGAAGAATTACTGTGTGACTGTAGATGAAACCAAACCATTTGACTTCCACCACAATAAACAGTCCCATGTTCACAAGTGGAAACCATCAGTTACCTGGAGCGAGAGACATTTCTGAAGGGCACACACACA
>NW_007589466.1:0-687 GCF_000523025.1 Cynoglossus semilaevis | reverse complement strand
TAATAATAATAATAATAATATTTCTATAATTTAGAATAGGTTTGAAACACATACATCCACTTGCTGTTATTTGTCTCTCTGTTCTGGCACAAAGAGAAGATAAATGTTTTTGTCATATTTAGGAATGATGATCGATCTGGATTTATGATTAATCACGATTAATCAGATGAAGAAAAATGTACTTCTAGTTTAGTTGGTAGGTACTCAGATAAAAACAATAGGCTAGGCTAAAAAATCCAAGTTGCTATAAGAGATATTAAGGACACGTGGAGGCATGCTGTGAGACAGCAGAGACACTACGAGCCAACATGGACGCACGGTGAGACGACTCTGCTCATCAACAACAACACTCTACACTCATTTCCTCCCATTTTGAATCTCAGGGTTCATTCCACCACCAACTATGCCACCACCTTGTCAGTGTCTGAACGGGGGCACCTGCTACTTTGATGACAACAAAGCCCTCTGCAAGTAAGACTTTTTAATCCTGCAGTGAAAAAGTAATAATAAAAAGACACAAGGTCGTCTTAACAGTTTGGTGTTTCGATGTCCTGACACATGTCTTTTGGATCCTAGATGTCCTCCTGAGTGGAAAGGAGAATACTGCCAGACAGACGTATTCACTGCGGTTGCATCTTCAGGTAGCTTTGATGTTCTGACCAAAAAGTCACTCCGAGATCATTGTTT
>NW_007589465.1:0-687 GCF_000523025.1 Cynoglossus semilaevis | reverse complement strand
TGACAGTAATTCACTTTCACTTTCACTATTTTTAGGTCACCATCATCTGGGAGAAACCCAGGCATCGCGTTATCGCGTTTTCGTTATCGGAGGAAAAACTGATTATTTACCGATACTACATAATTATGCTAATATCAGTCAATATTATTGGTTAGCCTGTATTATCGGACATCCCTTAACTGTTTAGATGTAGTACGTATTTCTTCTCTCTTTAACTACCATCACAGTTTTAAAACCAGACGACTTCACTCTCGGCCACATTCCCCCTCCACGGACTTCTGGCATTTCCTGTTCAGTTTCACACTGCAAACCTTTTTAGTGACGTAAAACAGAAACAATCGTGTGCGGATACAGATTCAAATGTCAAGCCAGAATTCCTTCGCAGCACAGACTAGAACACAAAATAATCAAATGTCAGGGATGGATGGAAGAATCGCCAGCGGCGTCTTCAGTGGTGAGAGATTGTCACTCTGCAATCTGTAAAAAAAATTTTTAAATAAATATATATATACATATATAGATATATATGTATATGTATTATTGAGATTAAAAACAATTACAACCATAATAAATGAATTGTGAAAAACAAGATACCTGAGAGGAGTTAGCTAAGAGTGAAATGTAGCTGAATGTTACCCAGAATCATATGTCGGATATTTGTGTTGTCTCACCAGGGTGAATTTCGTG
>NW_007589464.1:0-687 GCF_000523025.1 Cynoglossus semilaevis | reverse complement strand
TTTTTTTCTCGTAAGAAAAATCCAAACGTAAATTCGGCAGAAAAATCCACACGTTTTCCCTAGTTTTGAACGACACTACGTCTGATGTTCTCCAAACATCCTGTGTGTATTCTTTCATTTTGACATGATTTTTTTTTCTCCCTGAGGCTACTGCATTCTGGGTAAGATCACAGCGATGAGCCTCACAGATCTTACAAAATGTTACAGTCCTCGTGGGAGGGTGACTCCGTGGAAGAAGTTATCCAGAAGATCAAAGGGTGTTACGTTAGGAGGATGAAATAATAAGGAACGACAGGACAGGACGTGACATAAGAAGATACGACTATCAATGTCAGAGGTATTCCCCTGAAACGCCTTGAAATTCTGACACACAAAGGAGTCAGTGTTGATATAAATACATGGTCAAGATGACTCGAACCTCTGACGAACCACATGGAGTGATATCAACCTGACTGCAAAGTCATCTGTCGGTTAGGGTATCGGGGGTGCCAAACCATTGGCCCGGGGACCAATACTGAGCCATGGATCATTTGTTACTGGGCCACAAAGATAGAATCAAAAATGCGTTTTTGTTCCTTGCCTATCGTACAATCGATCCATGGTTTAATTCCGTATTTGAGCCCAACTCCATCTGAACAGGAGGGGGGACAGGTCAACTGAAAACTCCCAAGCAAACATTTTGCTCAC
>NW_007589463.1:0-688 GCF_000523025.1 Cynoglossus semilaevis | reverse complement strand
GTGAATCAGGAACAACAAACTGAAACCAATTCAACAATGTCAATTGATCCCATTGCCTGAGGATCCTCATAGTCTAATGTTTTAGATTCACCAGGACCATATGGAATAAAGGGTTTAAGCATTAAGCATTAAGCATTAATAAAGGGTTTAAGCATTAAGAAAAATTTAAGCAAAATGGGGAGAGTCTCCTCCACTTAAGTCAATATTTTGTTTGTTCTTCCTGCACTTATTTTGGATTCTCTGTCAGTTCTAAGCTCAGCCTCCCAGCTCTTCCCAGCTAGTGCGTTCACAAGATGTCTTAACTTTTTGTTATGGATTTTCCACATGGTATTTGTGAAAATTATTAAAGCATCAGTTTCAATGTCATTTAAATCTCCTTCCAAATGGTATACACCTCCATTTTTGTTTACTTTTTTTGGCTTTTGTCATTGCCATCAATCCAGGTTGATAATCATCTTCCTCCTCTTGTTTGGGTCCTGAGGGCATGCTATGTTTCTTTTTTCCTGACGCTTTCTTAGGAACAATGTCTTCATCTTCACTTTGGGAATCAGCTTTATGACCCGGTGGTACTGCTTTCTTTTCCATTCATCTATATTGTTATGGTTAATAAAAACTCTTCTGCTCCTCTCGTGAGTTCTTTCAAGTCCACAATCCTACTTTTTTGGGGCATGACAGGGTCCTGGTGTGA
>NW_007589462.1:0-688 GCF_000523025.1 Cynoglossus semilaevis | reverse complement strand
CTTTTTATACATTTCATGACAACTATCTAACAGACCGATGGCGTCTGTGATTGACAGCTGATCACCTCGGTTCCTTCCTGCGCTTCAGTGACATGTGGAACGTTTCAGAGCTTCTAACAAGAACCCAATAAATAGGTTCTGCTCAGTGAGCAGTGACGCAGAGCTCAGCTCCGCTGTAGGGTTCACAGAGTAAATGGTCAGAGAGTAACTACGGCTGGTGAAGCGTTTCGCCCTTCAATTACCCCAGCTGGCTCTGGATCCCGTGCAGGCTTCAGCAGCCAGTACATTAACTACAGCTCTGCTGTGCATCATCACTTTTTGAGAAATGACTCCTTTGTCCTTCTCACTAATGGAATGAAGTCCTTGTGTGGAGTTTTAAGTCACTATAACTGGTAATGTTAGTGCTCTCTGCCAAGGAAACCATCTCTGATGTGACCAGACAAAAAATAAATGCCTCTGTTACTCTGTAGGTTCAGAAGGATGACTCATGTTGGTGGATGTTTTTCAGGGTCAAACAACCTTGTCCTTATGTAAACTCTTCATGATGGAAATATAAATATTATTATTTTAACGTTGTCACCAACCTGTGAACAATAGTGGTGAGTTCCTCCACCGGTCGCCCGTTCAGCAGAATGTCCATCTTTATCAAATCAGCGTCCTGATAACCTGCATTCTCATAATCAAAGCT
>NW_007589461.1:0-688 GCF_000523025.1 Cynoglossus semilaevis | reverse complement strand
TCCAGTGGCAACGTCTTGAAAATGGAGCAGAATTAGGCTCAAGAAGGCTTTATTTTAACAGAAGTTAGCATAAAACTGCACGTTAGCTAAACTGCTCACTGCTTAACGATGATGATGCAAGGCAATCAAAGATAGTTGACGACACCCTCTCGTGGGTCAATGCAGTAAAGTGATGGACGATCGGACACAATCGTACACTTTTGACCAGAATATGATCAAATATGCTGATGAAAAATATGACCTTAAAATATACATTTATAAAAAAGCTCTTTAGTAAAAACTCTTCTGTGTTAGTTTTTAATAAACTTTTACATGTGGTCCCATTTTCTGTGTTTGCTCGAACCACTTTTCGCTGAGATCTTAATTTTTCTGCTGTGTTATTAACGGGGCTGAGCAGGAAGTACAGGTGACCTTTCAGATTTTAGAGAGCGGAGGAAGCTAAACCAGCCAAAGTCTGTTTCTCTGTCAACAAACACTCAGAAAGGTCTCAGGAGAAAGTGGGGATCCTCCGAGGGGCCCAGGTGGAGGGGGGGTCGGGGGACGGGGGGGCAGGAGGAAGCCATTCATCTGGAGTGTGTAGGCAAGCGAGACCAAGGATGCTTCAGTGCGGCACGTAAACAAGGACAAATGCCCGGCCGCTCTTGTCATAATCTGGTACCAATATGCAAACGCTGACTGGGGGGGGGGC
>NW_007589460.1:0-688 GCF_000523025.1 Cynoglossus semilaevis | reverse complement strand
AGTTTCCTAAAATATATCTGTGATTTTCCTGTTTGTACTAAAGGAACCAAACTTCCTTGCAGAGTTCCGAGGACAGAGGAGGGAAGTCCTGTCTCTCTGCTTATCCAATATATCTGCTAACAGAGAGTGACATACTGCAGCAAGTATAAAAAAGGGCTAAAAGGTAAAAAAAAAAAAAGACGTAGGCGATGCTGCAGAAAAACTGAGCAGCAGCAGTCGCAGTGGTCGGCTGTTCTCTACAGGAGGGAAAGAAGGGCGGATAATTACGTTTAATTGGTTCTAACAATGCTGTTTGCCAGTTAGATACTGATATGTTAACAGTGGGTAAAAAACAATAATCGTTTCCAAATCATTTATTCTGATAAATTGCCTTTTGATTACACGCGATGACACATCTGTGAAGACGGCCTCGAGCCCTGGGCTCTGTTCAAACACTCTGCCTCAGGAAACTCCACAGGAGGGTTTAAACGACATGAGGTCAATGCAAAGGAGTCGAAAAGACAGAAAGAAAACAAATGAGGTAAAAACATTTTCAATTAACTGCTGGTTCCCAAAGTGGGGGGCAGGCCCTTAAAAATGGACGCAGTGGCATTCCAGGAAGCAGAGAGAAAAGAATTGATTGTAATGAAATGTTATTTATATATGTATTTGTATACAAATACATGTATATATATGTCTGTATATGTAA
>NW_007589459.1:0-688 GCF_000523025.1 Cynoglossus semilaevis | reverse complement strand
TGGCACTACATCTTTTGTTGCAGGTCGGGATGTGAGACAGAACCACAAGGACTACAATCAGGTTCTCCTCGATGTCAGGAGGTCAATGAAAAGGTTCCCTAAAGGTGTGTGAGCGCTCGGTCTTCTTGACATTTGCTGATTTTATTTTTGACATTTGCTGATTTTATTTGGGTCTCTCCACAGGTATGCCCGCCTCAGAGAGGTCTGTGCTTCAGGAGCAGTTGATCGACATCATCCTGGAGGTGTTAAAACGCAACCCTCAGCTCCATTACTACCAGGGCTACCATGACGTGGCCGTCACTCTGCTGCTAGTGGTTGGAGAGCGCATGGCCATTGCTATGTTGGACACACTCTCCAATTATCACCTAAGGTTGTTTAATACTTCATCTGAATCATCATCATTGATGCCCTACTGTATGTTTTGGTTCTTGTTCATCCGTACAAATACATAATTATTGATGCTGTGTTTTTCATCTGCAGAGATTTTATGGACCCGACCATGGACAGCACTAAGCACATCTTAAACTACCTGATGCCCATATTAGAACAAGTTGATGTAGAGCTGCATGACTTCTTGATCAGGTATGTACAGAATATAAACAATTTTAAATTAACTTTTGCAAGTGATGCAATTGCATTTTTGTATTAAAAGTTCCATAAATGTAAAGTTGTGTTAAACTGAGCAACA
>NW_007589458.1:0-688 GCF_000523025.1 Cynoglossus semilaevis | reverse complement strand
AAAATTCCTCGACTCCACTCAACTGTAAAATGTGTCTTCTGTCAGTGACACGGCTCAACGGCAGTAACAGCTAATGCGGTCGTATTTTTGCCAAGCCGACTGGAAAGACACCAAATATCCTTTAAATTAGGTGAGAACCTCAAGTCCTTCACTTCCTCAGACCTGGGCTTTATTATAGTGATAGTCAGCACGTTTAACTACGTCTACTCTACAGCGGCCAACATCATCTGGTCTTTATGTTCTGTACTGGCCAGTATCAAAACATGAAGTACTAAATGTTCTTTTGTCCTCCGTCTTCCGTCGGAGAATATGGAAGTCATGTGTAATTATTTGGAGGAGAGGATGTTCTAAAAATAATTATAAATGTTATTTAAACGTATTTATTTATATTTTGATCAGTAACATTTTCAAGCCCTCTATCCTGTGTTCCTTTATCTTTCGGGTTTCTGCTCTTGGCCAATACCATGGCAGCTCCATCTCTGTGAACCTCGGTTCTATTCAGCCGCTTTTTCTCAATATAGTAGAACCATCTGGTAAAAAATCTTCCTTCCTTCTGTCACCATTGCACATCATGTTTTTATCCGAAAATGTATCTGTGTTTTCGCACTTATCCTGCACCACCCTCATCTACTTCTCTACCACTCCAGACCTTCTAATAGAGTATTAAAGTGATCTTTAACGACACTTC
>NW_007589457.1:0-688 GCF_000523025.1 Cynoglossus semilaevis | reverse complement strand
AAAAAAAAAACAAAACAGATCACACGTTTTTCAGAGTAGTACACACTGTGTACTGTTTAGAGGAGCCTTCAATTCATATTATATTGAATCCCTGAGAGCACTTGTGGTGACTTGGAAAAGATGAACTTAACAAAATTAGCATGGAGGAAAAAAAAAAAGTTAATCTGAGAGTAGCTTTCCTCAATAGGAAGTTACCAGGTTCAATCTTAAGTATATTCTTAACACATACTTGGAATAAATTGCAGCTACGGTTAGTGAGTCTGTGAGGCGATGGAGACCATCATCTCCACATTTAGGCATATGGCATCCAACGTGCGCCGCAGATGCAAAACTTAGCTCTTTTCAGCAGATGTGCCTTTACTGCTTGGGTAATTAAAGGAAGTTTGGGATGGTTTCATTTAAGGAAATAAAGTCAAATACGTATCTTACTTAGTCTATTTGTGTTTTCTATTCATGAAGATTTTGCCGAGGGTTATTGGACAAAATCACGATTACCTCTAGGGTTTAAATCTTAATTATCTCTCGTGGAATCGGCTCTGAAGTACACACAATTTGTTTATATATTTTTTACACATTTAAACAGAATGTTGTGCTCGGGTCGTGCAGCCACACCTTATACTTTGGATGTAGGCCTAATTGGACTGCTTAGCTTGCGTCTTGTCGCGCATTTGCAACATCACAAGGTATG
>NW_007589456.1:0-688 GCF_000523025.1 Cynoglossus semilaevis | reverse complement strand
TGTTGTGAGTTTCCAGATTTGCTCAGTCTGCTTGTTTTGTTCTCCGCGTTTAGTGGGCTGAGTTCTGCCCCATGTGGTCAGCCCGGGGAAGTCAGGGTTGAGGGGTGACTGTGGATTTACAGTAATTGGACTGGAATGAGGTTTCAAGAATTGGCAGGTGACAGATGAGGGGTGTGTCTGGACAATCAGCTGATGATGTGGACAGGGATGGGGGGCAGCTAAGCATAGAGGTAGTTTAAACCACAAGGGGGAGCTAGTGGTTGTACTGGTGGGGCTTTTGGCTGCTACGACAGGCTGTGAGGAATTGTGGAGAAATAGTGGACATGGGCTTATAGCAAGGTGGTTGCTGCATACAGACCTCCTTGTCGAACAAACTAGACTGCCATTTTCTCAGCTCTAAATGCATAGGGAATTAGATGAAGGCAGCCAATGACAGCGCTCTCTCTCTTCTTCCTGCATGGGTTGGTCCAGACCTCCAACCACACGAGTGGTTCAACTGGTGGGCCTGGTGTTGAACCTAAGCTGATGATGCCTTCCATCTCGTCTTCAATCTGAGCATCTATTTGAGAACGTATAGACATTTAAAGATGCGTAGAGGAACAGCTTTGTTATTACTCCCTGTAATGTCATAAAATATGATGCTGGGTTTATTTTATACATCCATATTTAATTTAATTTAATTTAATTT
>NW_007589455.1:0-688 GCF_000523025.1 Cynoglossus semilaevis | reverse complement strand
CATATATATGTATAAATATATATATACTTTTAGATACTAAAGATATATACTGTTATATAAATAGAATTTTATTGCACAGGAAATTTTGCCTCCTGATTTTAATTCATTGGGGTTTTTTTTCCTAATCAGACACATGAAGGAGATTCAGGCCTTGCAGTCCCGTCAGAGGGAGGAGATAGAGTCTCTGTTTGTCCGTTTAGGGAAACCACCTCCTCCGTCTGTCTTCTCCCCTGCAGTGGGCATGATTGCAGGCCGGCGTCGGCTGAAAAGCAAGACTTACAAATCCAGTCGCAGCAGTGGTCAGCCGAGTCCCAATCACACTGGTGAGGGAACTGGCTTGTGTTTGATAGGATTATGTTGATTATGTTACAGTTGACTACGATGCACACTGTCCACAAAGCAGGAGAATATGTATATTTTGTACTACATTTTTATTTCACATATTTAGGGTCTCCTTCAAAGCAAAGACCTCCCACATCTGAGTTCGTAGGAGCAGGACTAGAGACGTTACAAACAGACGAGTTAACAGTACAGCAAATCCATTTCTCTCCATCCATGCCAAGCCTCAGTGACTACAAAGCAGGTATGTGCCAGGACAAGGTCCAGTAAGAAGCTCAAAATAAGACCATATCTTATCTTCAGTCTCACCTGCCATGTTTTCTTTTTTTTTTTTGCTTCCTAAAATCAG
>NW_007589454.1:0-688 GCF_000523025.1 Cynoglossus semilaevis | reverse complement strand
TTTTTTTTTTCCTAAACGAAGTTTTCTTTTACAGATCATCAATGTGGATTTGGCCCATGTCTTAAGTAGAGCCAACGACATCGCAAAAGCTGACAAAGGGATTCGTCTTGTATTGGGACAACTAATCGATGAGTGAGTATGACACATGGACACTCCGGCTAAAGTGGAATCCACTGGATTCATTTCTAACCCAAATTTGTGATGCAGATTTACCCCCCCACCTGCCCCCGTTCTCCACTACTGACAAGTTAACATTTAAAATGTATCCTCGTGTTAAATTCAGTTTACGTGTAAGTAACCAATAAAGCATTATTTTCAGTATGCAATTATTTAAGCAAATTAACGTCTAAAGGATTGATAATTTGATTGCCGAATCTAATCACAACCAATAGGGGCTACTTTTAAACATTTTTGTCACACACAGCTCATACCTGGACCGTTTGGCTGAGGAGGTAAATGACAAACTGCAGGAGGCTGGTCTGATCAGCGTCACAGATTTGTGCAAGACCTATGATTTACCAGGAGATTTTCTAACTGAGGTGAGGCACACGTCATTATTAATTATATAACATTTTCTGTGTGTATTAAAAATGGATTCATGTCTGCCAAATCACCTTTGTCCTCTTATGGAATTTGGCCTTTTAACACATCTTTCATTGTGTGCGTGATATTAAGACCTTTGGAGCCC
>NW_007589453.1:0-688 GCF_000523025.1 Cynoglossus semilaevis | reverse complement strand
CCATGAAGTATCCGTCCTTAAGTGTACCCATGAACTGTTACATTGCATTAGCTGAATTAGCTTGTTCTATATTTACGCAGTTACGGCACTGATGTTTAACAAGAATGAGAATGTTTTTGGCATTTGTGACTGTGGACTTTAGAAATGTTTCAACAGCACAGTTTGGAGATACTGCAGTACCAGTAAAGCATGAATTGGTCACCTGATAATCTGCGTGGTAGTATGCTGAGTTACAGCTACTTGTCCACTTTATTACCATCATGGTACTTGGTGTCAAAGAATCAAATTCAAGTCCCCAAAATTCACCCCTCGCCACCCTGTCTTATCCTGTCAAGCAGGTCGTGTGGTAAGTAAGTCATCAATGCTTCAACTTCTTTACCTGGAACAATATATTTTGACTTTGATTCAGTACCGTGATTCTGAAATTTAAAGCCAACATTTCTAGTTCATTAGAGGCAAAGAAAGAGCAACTTTGCTCCTAAGAAGGGCAATTAAAGATGCAGTCTCCCAAAGGAACAGGCCCAGTAAATACTTCACCAAGTGGAGCCTAAGAACTCACATCACTGGACAAGCGTGGGGCCAGAGAACCTCATGTTGTGTCATTCCAGCAAAGACAAACATGCACACATGGTACGACACAAGGAAGACTTGCAGAAATGTGCAACCACCTCCACTCACACACACACAC
>NW_007589452.1:0-688 GCF_000523025.1 Cynoglossus semilaevis | reverse complement strand
ATGCTAATAACCTTATAGCTACTTTAAGTTTTCTTTCCTATGGTAGCTAACTTAAGGTATTTACTGTCAAACATTGTTGCTTTTTTATTTCTAGCCACTGTAGCTTAAAATAGTTCAGCATTTATTCCAAATAAATTAAGCTAATACTCAGTGAAAGCTACAGCAAAGTTATTTGTTTTTGTTAATCATTACAAAATACTTTTGTTTACTTTCAGCATCATTTTGAAAATGTTTTGTTTTTTACCAATTGACTTGATTGACGTTGCTAGTATAACTCTAGTTTAGTTTAATTATGTATTTTGCATCAGTTTAACTTGTCTTTTTTATGTTTTTTTGATCATTTCTTGACCTCCATCAGTATTTCAGTGCTTTCCAAACGTTCACTGGTTTCAATGTGACAGCAGTCAGTCAGAGATGGCAGGAGTGGACCGGAGGGCGGCGCAATCTCAACAACGGCCTGGAGGCCAAGCATTGCCATGGTGACCAAGCTATGGAGACAGTTTCTTTGTATTGTTACCATGGCAACAACTGTGGTTAGTCTAGAAAGGAGGAATAAAGAATAGAATGATGACGAGAAAAGGGAAGAGCAAAAAGAAAAAAAACCCTGCATCATGGACAATAGAAACCTGGTTCTAGTTTTTATTCATATTACTATTATTTATATTATTTTTATTATTGTTGTTGTTGT
>NW_007589451.1:0-688 GCF_000523025.1 Cynoglossus semilaevis | reverse complement strand
AGATGCACAAGATTAACTAACCATGTGTTTTTTTGCCAAGCACAGTTCGCTCTTTTCACGCAGCCGTAGGCATATGACACTCTTTTCAGCCGGAGGCTTACAAACGATCAGCTGAGGACAGTGATTAAATGACAATGTTTAATGCTGCTCGCTGATTCGTTTTCTTTCACCTGTCCTGGCAGCTTTCTTCTGTCAAATGACTGCCATGCTTCCCTCACTGTGACAAATTGGCACAGCAGGTAGCAATTAAGAAAATCAGATGTAAACATTTGACAGATATGACAAGTTGCCTTTTGGGGCAGATTGTAATTTCGCGAAAGGGAACCCTTAATTTCCCAAAGGGCATCTATCTGGGTCTAAGTGGTAAAAGAAAGATGTGAAAATGTTTGCGTGAACCTACAGTCAGCTGCACCCGCTTTACAATGGTAAAAGCCCCAAAAACTTTTAACAAGTATTAGCATTAGCATTAGCAAATACAGAATATTGCAATGGCCTGTGTACTTCTCACCCTCCACCTTCTCAAACACATCCAACACCTGCCCACCAGTTCCACAGTTGCGGGAATATATGTTCCCGTAGACTGTGTGACCAGAGTTTGTAATAGCCCCTGTTCCTTAAATTATTTATTGTGCTAGGCTAGTAGCATTGGGGGGGAAAGAAACGGTAAGATAATACAAGAAGAATATTA
>NW_007589450.1:0-688 GCF_000523025.1 Cynoglossus semilaevis | reverse complement strand
ATTGGCCCAAGGGCCACATGTTTGACACCCCTGACATAAATAGTGATGAAAAAACACAATGATGTACAACATGTACAAGTGTATGTACACACACGCGCACACACACTGTCCACATGATCAGGTTACCACTAATTAACTAGTGATAGAAACAGAGGCCCGTGTGTGTGTGAGGTACAAATGTTGAAGCTGCAGAGAGGATCTACTTGTACTGGATATTTGTCTGTAAACCCAAGAGCCTGTTTGGGACAAACCGACAACTTTACACGTTTGTTTTGGCCATAATCATCTACAAAGGGTGTAAAAACAGACCCCACATACAGTATGACTGATGTGTGTTTAATATATGAACCCATGACGTACTGCATGTGCTGGTAGTCGGGCAGGATGGTCCCATTATAACGGACAAGGAAAAACCTTTCTGAAAACACTGCACTTTTACTTCCTCCTCGGTTCGTTTGCTGACATGACAGCTTTGATGACCGTCAGTCAACGTTCGCCTTCCTCTTATGTGGCTTTGTAGAATTCCCCGCGTTTACAAAAAGCACTGATCCAGACACAGTCACTGAACGATAGGGAGAGCCTCAGAGCTAACGAACCACATATAAGTAACTGGTTGGGAATGCATTATAAATTAATCTGACTTCCTCTCTACAGCCACAGGATGGCCATTTATCCTTGCTTTAACACA
>NW_007589449.1:0-688 GCF_000523025.1 Cynoglossus semilaevis | reverse complement strand
GAATAAGAATTGTCTGAGTTCGTCCCATCAGTGTGCACATCATGTAAAATTGCAGGGAAGAGTGGATAAGTATGCTGTAATTTCAATGGAATATGTCTGCCTAAATTAGAATGTGGCATGGTTTGGGGGGGCAAAGGCTGTGGGGCTGGTGATTGGCTGCGTGTTGTGCTAACAGACAGAGCCTTTTCCACTAGTCGTGACGGGCGGTTCTGATGTGGTCCACTGTGCGCCTCTGATGACGGGGTTGCATGTGTTCCTTGACCCTGACCATAATGGACAACTTTTACCCGCCGGAAGAAAATTACAGCCCCTCAGGAATGTTTCTGTTATTATTTTTCCTTCTTCCTATAAAATAGACGAGGACAATTCAAAGCAGAAGCCACAATAAAACCGTGGCTTTAATCTGCGTGCCGAGGGAAATGGGCCTCTGTTGTAGCAGCCTGTGTGGGAGTGTAATGGATGATTAAGAAGGAGTGTCGATGAGTTTATAAGGACATTTACCCTAATTAGACATAAACAATCGTCAAACTTGACTAACCTCTTTCTGTGTGAACCACGTACACCTCCAGTAATCCCTCACCAACATTGTCTGTCACCAGCTGCTGTCAGATTTAAAGGGAGTGGACGGTGAACATTGTGCGTCAACACTGTTTCCATTCTTTAGCAACACATATATACGGAGGCTTTT
>NW_007589448.1:0-688 GCF_000523025.1 Cynoglossus semilaevis | reverse complement strand
GGGGGGGTTCCTGAGGTACCTCACCTTTTCCCAACAGTCCAGTAAAAGCAGATATGGGTAATTGTTCACCTGAAACTGACCAAAGGTGTGAATGTGAAAACTTTATTGTTTTTGTTAGCTCAGATTTTGCTTGTTGATGATGCAATCCAAATATTACTTCAAGCACTTTTGGGTTTTTTTGCAAGAAAAAATACTCTTTGAAGGCGTTGACGGTTTTATTCCTGTGCGCAAAACATATTTGGCATCGCCGAACAAATAAAAAACCCTGGATATTTTTATTGTTATATTACAACATAATTTCATATCATGTCTTATTAACATATATTTAAAGAACGCATTAGCTGTTTAAGGGTTATGGGTGAAACTCCCAATAACATGACCTGTAGCGCCACCACTGGATAAGAAGAGCAGACGACCCCCTGAACTGATGCAAGACTTATCTGCATCAGACAGTAGACATTTTATGACAACACGTCTCCAGTTTCCAATGAGAGTCTGGTTTAAAAGAGGTGACACCGTCTGAACGTGGTTAGCAAAGTTTCTCATGCCTAAATACCTGGTCTTCCATTCTCTTCCTGTTCCTTCCACTGTCCCGTCTTGACCGTGAAGAGCCAACAGTTTGCATGGCAACAAATGACCACTGTGAAATATTGGGTTCCATGTGTGGAGTCAAGTAATTCTAATTCTA
>NW_007589447.1:0-688 GCF_000523025.1 Cynoglossus semilaevis | reverse complement strand
TTTTTTTTTTTTATCTAGCGGAAACAAAGCAAAAGACGCATGTGAACAGTATGTGGTATATAAAGTAAAAACTACTTTATTTTATTCTTTCATTCTCTTCAAACAGGAAAAGATGAAACAATTCTTTAGTGAACACAGTCTTTCAGAAATATCGCGAGGGTTCAAGGGAGGAAAAAGTGGAATGAATGAAGAACAAAAATGTCACAAAACTCAACATGCCCTGATGCTAATGATACAAACATAGTTTTTAAGCGCTACACCGTCAAAGGAAAGGCCAAGTAAAAATACTCACATATCATGCACTTAATTAAGATTAACCTGTCAGAGTTCACAATAAACCAAGTCAGGGTACTGATGAGGGAACTCAAGCGTTTCTAACGTGTGGATTTTTCTGAGACTAGGTCACTGTTACAAATCTGAGTGTGTTGTGTGCATTGTGCGTGTTCTGTGGTCTACCTAGTGTAGTTACCAACACAGCGTAGCCCTTTGCACCCTTTGAAAAGCTTCTCGTAAGAAATGCATTCGTATGTGGTAAGCACGCAACAAAACTACGTATGCAGTACATACTGGAAATCCCGCAATTGGCAACGACCTGCAACATACCCCAAAAAAGTTTGGACACAGGGAAGTTTCCACTTTTGAATACTTTGAGATTCCCAGCGGTGTCAGTGGTCAGTTTTAATGAGTA
>NW_007589446.1:0-688 GCF_000523025.1 Cynoglossus semilaevis | reverse complement strand
GAAAATAATTCAGAAACACTAAATTAGAGTAAAATATTAAATCATGATTAGTGTCATTTTTGTCATCAAAAACATTAATTATATTTTTCATTTATTACTCAAATATATGTGCAAACACAATCCGTATGTACTATATGCGCATGCACTAACGTCGGAACCCAGTGGCTACAGATAAACTCATAAATACAAAATGTAGGTTGCGCTTCTATTACAATTGGCGCAGCTTTTATGGTCTTTACGGTATTGGTTTGATGATTTACGTCACATAGCTCAGCCAAGTGAGTGTGTACGTGCCAAGCGGTAAACGGAGCGACTCTACACGTAAAAACAAATTACAGAAAACCAAAGGAAACGAGAAAAAGTGGTAGAAAAAAAAAGAGGGCGAAAAGAAGAGGGGAAACAATCAAGTATTTATTCGTTTCTGTTCATCCTCTCAGTGTGAGAACTAAACACGTGGTGTCTGATATGCTCTAAAACCTTGGCACTCATTAAAATTGCGAGTATGAAAAAGTTTTATGAGACTAGACTTAGACAAAAATAAAAATCATTCTCACTCAATTCTGAACTAAGGTCGTAGAAAATTACTCCCAAGATTCCAATTGATCCTGATCCACAACGTGCTGGTGGATTTTGCCGGTGCATTGTTTGCCAAATAAATTTTTAGCGCACTTGAATCTGTGCTTAGTAA
>NW_007589445.1:0-688 GCF_000523025.1 Cynoglossus semilaevis | reverse complement strand
ACCTTTAGCCCTTCAGCGTTTGAACTGCAAATGTCATTTACATATTACTAAACGTTATGTCATGTGTGTGTTATAGGTGTTATTTAATGATGTCTTGCATTTAAGGAATTTTTTCCCCGATATACATTCAAAAATATATATACATTTTTGCCTAAAGAATTAGGCCTTTTGACTTATCAGACGGTCCAACAGTAACAGACTTAGTAGAATTAAAACAAAACTATAAAATCATACATACACACAAAATATTTTTTTCACCCCTTTTTAAAAAATCCACTCCCAGTATATTGTGACGTGTTCCTTAAAATACATTTTGCCCTCTGTTAGTATTTTCTCTTTTTTTAGTCTTTTAATTCAGTGAATTTTGATGGACAAGTCTCTATTTAGCTGTGCATTTTTTTGTCTTTCACACTTACAGATTATTGTTTTTTTAATTGATACTCCAATTTATTTTATGTGACATCCAGATCCTTACGTTATAGCTTTAGTTCTTCATAGTTTCATAGTTTATCTGGCTAGCATCCTGAAAATTAAACAAAAAGAAAAAAAAGAATCACCCAAACAAATTAATCTCTGCATTCTCTAGTCACAGTGTGTCATACCACCACCTTCAGGGCTGGAGTGCAAATGCATCAATTTTTATCATTTTGTCCATTTTTTCCTGTTAGTGTTAATGTTAATGTTAATA
>NW_007589444.1:0-689 GCF_000523025.1 Cynoglossus semilaevis | reverse complement strand
ACTAGGGATGGCTCGATACAATTTTCTGAAGTCCGAAGCCAACACCGAGACTGCAACTTGGAGTATCCGCCAATACCAATATTTGACATTGCTGAAAGGATAGTGTCCCTGTTTATGACATGTTGCAGAAAGTTATGTTGAGAAATTGGGCTAATGTATCGGATCACATGTGCTATAGTTGTTTTTTTCCCACGATGTTAGATCCTAATGTACTTCAGGTTTACTAATTGATTTCATCCGATCCCTGTCCTTTTTCCATTCAAAAATTATCTGTCAATGTTTCAAAACAACACTCCGGATACTACCAGAATAAAGCCTAAAAGATGTTTTATTATGAAAATGTAATGATCAGAATGGTGCAGCATTACCGGTCCGCAGTAACGGATGATACCGACCGACTAGTCCTTGGGACAAAAAAAGTTTGCGGACTGCTGGGATAGAGCCATTCCTTATATAAACATACGGTAAAATACTGTAATTGCAGATAAATTAGATTCATAAGGACCCTAATTTTGGGATACTCAAAAGAATCATGGATGTGTTTGATACAAGAGTTGGAAAAATAATTTAAAGTGTACAGTGTTTCCTCTCTATATCGCAGTTCTCCTATGGCTCCCTCAGTACATCACAGATTTCTTTTTAATCCGATCTCGCGACATTTTTGCGACATCTTCGCTATATATATTTTG
>NW_007589443.1:0-689 GCF_000523025.1 Cynoglossus semilaevis | reverse complement strand
TGTTTTGTCAACATGAAACCATCAATACAGAGTTATAATCACGTCATAAAATGGGTGATTTTTATCCCATTATCATGAAAAATAAACGGGTCCAGTTTTTACATATAGCTGAAATGAGTCGTCTTTCAGTAGAACTGTCCATAATCCCACCATCTGTTCACATTAGATCACAGATTAAACGTTCCACCAACAAAGTAGCTCAGCTCAACAGCCAGAGCTTGAACGACCTGAACAAGGAAAGTCACTTCCTCTCTGTTGTCCAGCATCCAGCCTATTAAAAGCTCCAAACTTAATGTAATTATCCGTGCCTCGTCCCTGCAGAGCTGCTGACGGTGGACCCAAACAAGAGGATTAAAATGTGTGGTCTGCGCTACAATTCCTGGATCCAGGACGACAGCCAGCTGTCCTCAAACCCACTAATGACCCCGGACATCCTGGGCTTCTCCACCGCCTCTGTCCACACTTGTGTCAAAGCTACATTTAATGTAAGGACAGACATTACAGACATGGCTCTGCATCTGGCCTGTGACAAGAAGCAAAGGAATAGAGTACTCTACTACAAGTAAAAGTCAAAACGTTCGCAATTTATATCCATAACCGTGATATTTTAGTTATACCAGGTCAAAACTTGCTTATTTGCCTCTGAATTCCTTTTAAATTTTAAGTTGCAGTTTTGGCAAAAAAAAAAA
>NW_007589442.1:0-689 GCF_000523025.1 Cynoglossus semilaevis | reverse complement strand
TCAGACATTAATGGTCTTTTCTGTTCAGAGAATGATATTCCTTCTTTTTGTATTTTGTCAGGTTGGCCCAGCTGCGTATCTGAATGCCAAATATTGGCATCAAACGCCCTGCAGTGAGCCTCTCTGACTCACACGGTGACGTCTCAGCTGTAACCGCACACTCCAGAAAATGTTACACTTCTTATCCTTTTCTCTAGCTGTGAAGTGTAAATGTCACCAGCACCCACCCACTGTTTGCGGGGTGTCCCTTTAAAAAAGGTGAGGCCTTATCGCAGCGGAAGCAGAGTTGAATTGATGCTGTTTATTGATATTTATGTGTTTTATGAAGACATTTAGCAACGTGACCTATAAAAGAATTTACGACCGTGTGTGTGTAACACCAACGCTGTTTATTTAGAGATTGTAATTCATCGTTATGGGCATCATACGCGAGTTCGTCTTTTTCAGAAACTACTACACACTGACACCGGCACAATGGACCCACTTGAAAATCCCAATCCTGGAAAATGGGTTCTGACTGTGGCTAATTCCAGATGACCACACCATTTCTCCTCGGACAACGCACACAGCAGCAACAATACAACGCTGCAGCACACTCTCTCTGGCTGCCTCGCTCCCTATTATTCTGGCCTGAGTCAATGAAGGAGGTAAATTTGGAAAATCCTTGCACAATAAATCCAGATGGGCCC
>NW_007589441.1:0-689 GCF_000523025.1 Cynoglossus semilaevis | reverse complement strand
TACAAGCCACGGATTTTGGTTTTAGCTCACAAAGAGTCCAGAACATGTTCACGTTTAAGAAGCAGACATAAATAGTTGTAAGAGACTACAGTAACATCCTAGATTAATCAGCGACGTGTACTATAGAACGCATGGAGTTGCAACTTTCAAAATGCCAGTTGAGCTGGTTTTCTCAATAATATTAATCGATCGTCAATCCCTCCAGCTCCATTTGGAATTGTTCCAGACAGTACAGTAAGTACGTGCAAATGAAAGTAAATTTGTCATTCCATGTGACTGTGTCAAAAAGATGCTAATTTGGTACGAATCAATAAAAAAATAAAAATTAAATAACTAGTTGTTATTAAGACAAACATTTGTGAAGATTCTTTTTAAAAAATGAATCATTTCTGAGAGGTCAGTAAGGCAGACGGAGCAGAGATCTGCAGATTATTTCTACTCTCCTTTAATCTCCTAATTCTGTTTCATCCTTCCTCCTGCTGCACGCAGCATCAAAGGGCACTCCTGCACCACAGCGATAACGCCACTGATCATAACTTTCATATTCATTTGAATCCCTGTGATAAACAGTCAGAGATACAGACTACACCTGCTGCTATTGAATCGATTCGATAAAAGAAATGCAGAAATGTCCAAATAGAGTTAGCCATGGGCAAACTATGGCCCGGGGCCGGATGTGGCCCGTTTGG
>NW_007589440.1:0-689 GCF_000523025.1 Cynoglossus semilaevis | reverse complement strand
GAGAGAGAAAGACAGAGAAAAAGCGCCTGCCAGTCTGTCTCCTGTACACTGGGGACCTGTACACCCATGATGTGAATACAGTACATCGCAAACTTCTTATCTGCTGAAAGACAAAACATTCAAGTTTTGCCTTCTTGGCAGCTCTGCAGCTGAAAGAGCACGAGTTCGTCTGATATGAGAAAGAATAATGGAACAGAGAAGGGAAGACACAGCTAACTAAGTCTAGTTAGTGAAAGCTAAAGCTAAGTGTGAGCTAAATTAAGAGGTCACAAGGTCCAGACATTCTTACCGGCACAGCATCAAGACTGATTTTCTGCTTGGAGATGCAGCATTTTAGTCCCATCTTACAAAAGACATTTGTTTTCAGATCAATTAAAGAGTTTTCCAATGTATGGGGGAAAGTACATTTAACATAACATTCTCTTGACAAATATCGACTTCACAATATCAGTATCTCACATCCAAAGAAAAAATATGTGACAGAAAAAAAACTTTATTGAAACAGTTAAAACTCCAGTGAGAAACGACAAGATAATAAATTATTCAGTGTCAGAGTTGTGGTATTAGCTGCGCGTTAACTAATCCAGGAGTCGATCGAACGTTTCTTCACATTCAGCAGTGGTTCAAGTGCACGTAGATTTTGCACGATTTCTAAACCAACTCATACAGGTTGTCATGTGACCAGCACA
>NW_007589439.1:0-689 GCF_000523025.1 Cynoglossus semilaevis | reverse complement strand
TATTATTATTATTATTATTATTAACTATTTAAAATATCTACACACAAAAAATTCCTTTTAATTTGAAGTGGTTACAATCTTGCTTTGTTTTGGTTTTTCACCTCAGTAGTTAATGTAACAAATCTTTAAAGGTTTTCAGACACATAGTTCCAGATTTGTGTTTTATTGTAGGGGAGGCCTCTTGTGCCCAAAGTGTCAGACAGTTAATGTAATATGGTTAATAATATGAAACTATATAATAACTTAATCTAGTTATTTAATTTGAGTTGTGTATCTGGTCAAATGTGCAGGTATTTAAATTCTGTCATCAAGATGATTTTCTGAACTGTATTTAACGCTTTAAATACAGTTATGTCTGAGTTGGAAAAACACATGCTGACATGAGGTTGAGCATTAGATGAGTTTAAGTAAGTCACTTATGGCAGGACATCAGCCACGTATGTAGACCAAAAGGGCAATAGCCGACGCTAGTGTCCTGTTGGATGTGTATATGAGAGCATCATCTGCATACAAGTTAACACGTGTCAGATTAGCATTTTAATGGCATGCTAAAATGTTGCACGGTTAATATCCCACATCATAATAGTAAATTTAACTTTGTAAGTGACTGGTGGCAGTTGACTGATTAACATAAAAAACTATTAAAATATATATTTAAATATATATATTAATATATATTAAAATATATA
>NW_007589438.1:0-689 GCF_000523025.1 Cynoglossus semilaevis | reverse complement strand
AACGCGTCGTCTAATCTTTTGACTTCCACGATTTAATCAGTTTTGACATCACGTAAAATTTTCATAAATTTACAAAATTTTTCTCAAAATGTTGTGACTCCTTTTCTCGTGGCGTTTCGACTTATAAAATAATCACTATAAGCCACAAAAAGATTTTGACATGCAACTCATCCCGCGTCGTACACTTGCAAGCTGCTGTTTAACAAGCAAGCAAGCAAGCAAGTGTTTTTTGTTGTTTTGTTTTTTTTCTTTCGTAAAACAAACCAGTTAGTGTGTGAATCAAGACCTGTCTTACCTGTAAGTAGACTTTTCCTGAAATATCCTCTCCCCTCCTTCTTTAAACAACAGCATGGCCCTGTCGCTCTTATCCAGCAAGTTCTTGAGATGGATCCTCAAGTAGTCGGACCTCTCACCCCGCGGCACCTGACCTGCCCCTGATGTGTCCTTGGATCCTTGGTTTGACTCCCGAACCGTCTCGAGCAGTGCTGTTGTCTCGGCTAACAGGTCTGGTAGATACGGCGGGCTGTTCCTTAAAGCGAGCTGAGGGTTTGTGCACAGCTCATAGAGTCGAGCCTGTCTCTTGATGACTTTATCTATTAAACTGCATTCTCTGCTTGTAAGACACTGGTTGCTTGAGACCGCTGAACCAGCTGCTGCCATCATTTCATTTGCAAATGTAATGAGAGCCA
>NW_007589437.1:0-689 GCF_000523025.1 Cynoglossus semilaevis | reverse complement strand
AATAAATAAATAAAACAGCTAAGATGACTTTCCCTGTCTTTGAAACAGTTCAGTCAGAGGTAGCGAAGGGGTTTTAGTTTTAGGGAGATTGGTGAACATTTGTTTTGTTTACCGATATTAAACTACGCCCCGTTTCATCGTCAACAAACAGTTTTCCACAGCATTAGCATTTTTTATTTTATATCCACTGTCAATACAAAATACATAACTTTAGAGCCCCTTTTTCACTAAGCCACGAATTCATGCTATTTTCTATTTCTCACTCTGCGATCACCTGACCATGCTAGCTGATGGGGTTCTTCCTGACGTAGCTCAGTGTGGTAGGTCGTTAGCTCCACGTTAGCTGCTAATTTGATATGCCATAGCCTTTTGTTAAATGCGTAACAGTCAGTGGTAACATGCTACGGTCGTATGAGCATACCTGCAGATGGGAGCTTGAACATAACCGTCGACAAAACTGATGTGCACCGACGGAGTCCGTATCAGCGCGGTTACGAGCCTCAATCAATTCTGCGCGTGCACGCGTCTGTTCATGTGTGCCCTCTATTATTCGAAAATGTTAAATCATTATTCGTCTAATTAGTTTTACGTTTTGTGTTGATTGGTATGCTGGCCCATGTATTGGTATTTACGACAAATTCGCTTCTATATTTAAACTCCATGACTACTTTCAGAGTTTAATTCTTCTT
>NW_007589436.1:0-689 GCF_000523025.1 Cynoglossus semilaevis | reverse complement strand
ATCTACCTGCTGTTATTTGTCTTTCCGCCCCAAGAAAATACAGGAAAAAACCCAATTATCCTGATAAACTGTGATCGCAATCGATCACGATTAATCGTGACTATTCCGCAGGTGCCGTGTGATTTTTCTAAAAAGCTGAGTTTCCACGTTTTGTTGACTCACAGAGGGACACTGTGACAGCTTTTCGGCTGCAACCAGCTGAACGTTCAGGTGTTTGCTTTGAGATTTCCCTCTGGATTTGATCAGCCGCTGCAGAACCTGTGGGAAACACACACGCAGAGTAAACAGACGGGTGACGACAAGACACTGAAAACAAACCGCACACACACAGGTTTACTACATCGTCTTCTGGGAATCACAGAGGTTTTTACATCAGCATTCCAGCTACTACTGCACACTTGCACACTTGTCGGAGTGAAATTGAAAGTGGGGCGAGTTTTAACACGTCTGCTGGAAATTCCAAACCTCACCGACACATTACCTCATTTGTAGTACTGTACAAAATCTCAGGAGTAAAAATATTAGCGATAACCCCTACCTTGGGTGAGGACACCTTGACATGGACAATAATGGGCGCTAATGAGGTCTTGATGAGCTGTGCAGGGTGGTTGATGGTGTCCGCGTCCAGCACCACCAGCTGTAGAGAGCGGGCCAGCTCAAAGATCCTCTCGATCTCACTCTGGACCTCG
>NW_007589435.1:0-689 GCF_000523025.1 Cynoglossus semilaevis | reverse complement strand
GTCAAAGCTGCTGGAGACTCCCCCCCCGCCTCCCCCCCATCTTAACACCTCCCACCTACTAACATCACACTCCTAAAACCATAACGTCCGTCTGACATCTTTTGGACTCACCCTCCTACAAACAGAGTGATGGACTGACCTCGTTCCCTGGCAGAGATTATGGGCCGTTTCTTCACCGCCACCTCCTCCATAACCTCCTTCTCCTCCTCTCTGCTCCCTCTGTGACTCTTCCACTCATCCTTCCCTGGTGTTTCTGTCTCCAGGGGATCAGCGTCTTCTCAGGATGAATTATACATGACCAGGAGGTGAAGAAACCTTAGATTGACACAGGCATGTGGTGAAACCACAGACTCCACCTTCAGGACGACCAACAACCACCGCACAGCCCCGGAGCCCACCGCAGCTCCTGGGTAAGTCAGTCAGGGTCCACAGTGGGAGAATATCACAGGTTACATTTTGACAGTAAAACAATTAGAAACTAATGATTTGTTACATCCAATAAACAGGTTTCCAATGCTTTCGTATTTGTTCTAGCACATTCTTCGTAGCTATCCTTTGGCTGTCAATCAGCCCTTCCTAGTTTACAATGTGTTTTTGCTTATTTTAACTAATTATTTCCAACATTATACAGTCCATAATTTCCTACAAGTTTCCCCTTCTAAAGTTTTTAGTTTGTTTAGCTAAGTTTG
>NW_007589434.1:0-689 GCF_000523025.1 Cynoglossus semilaevis | reverse complement strand
CCTTTGTTCTGCAGGAACATTGCCTTAACTTTGTGGTGAAGGAGTCGCACTTCAACCAGGTAATCATGACTACGGAGTTTGAACATCTGTCTACTTCGCTCATCGTTGAAATAGTGAGGAGGAAGCAGCACCCTCCGCCCAGGTTGTACTCGGACCAACCAGTGGACATTGGGACGTCTCTGGTGCAGGACATGAAGGCCTCCCTGGAGGGCGGAGGTCTGGAGTTCTGTGACATTATTCTGCTGTTAGACGGTCACCCACGTCCTGCACATAAAGCCATACTGGCAGCTCGATCTAGGTAAAGACAGGCCCGGAAAACACTAGCAAAACAACGTCTTAGTTTGAATTTCTATTTTACAGCTTTTCCTACAAACCAAATTATTACATTATAACTAAAATTAGCGCTGGTATCAGTAGTACAAGTTGTCATCATTGTCATAGCCTGGTGTTGATACTACCAAGGCTTTTCAGAAATCAGTTAAAGTCTTTGGTCTTATTTTTAATAAATACAAATTCTGTTATTTAAGGGTTAATAATACACATTTATCTTCCTGTGGTTTTAATTAAGCAGAAATACATATTTATTGTCAATCTCTGCACTCTAGATATTTCTGTTGCTGACACTCTGCACACTTCACTCGCTTTTGTTCCTCAGTTACTTTGAAGCAATGTTCCGCTCCTTCATGCCT
>NW_007589433.1:0-689 GCF_000523025.1 Cynoglossus semilaevis | reverse complement strand
TCATATCAAATGTGTACTAGAATTGGCTTGCCAGTGTATAGCCCCTAAATACTGGCAAATACAACTTTTTTTTATTAATGGGAGCTCAGTTTAATAAGTTCAACTGTTTTTCTTTGTGTTAAAGCTGGAGATGATCTGCATGGAGAACCCTTCTGACCTCAAGAAGCAGCTGTTTGTCGAATTTGAGGGGGAGCAAGGAGTAGATGAGGGAGGGGTGTCGAAAGAGTTTTTTCTGTTGGTGCTGGAGGAGATTTTCAATCTTGATATAGGTGAGACGGTTGAAAGAGTGGATTTACAGTGTCGGAATTTGACTTAAAGATAGAAAGATAACATAGACTGGGACACTTGTGAGGATTGTGAGGATCAATGCTCTTACAAACTGACTTTTCCAACTTTTCTCTTTGTCTTTTTTCATACAGGAATGTTCACCTATGACAAAGACACAAAGCTCTTCTGGTTTAACTCCTCTTCACTTGAGAACGAAGCACAGTACACTCTTGTAGGCATTGTCATGGGACTGGCCATTTACAACAACTGCATCCTGGATGTCCACTTCCCAATGGTGGTCTACAGGAAACTAATGGGAAAGAAAGGGACCTTCTTGGACCTGTCCGACTCACATCCAGTATATATATATATTATTTTTTTTGTTAAATCTGTTGTATCAAACAAAGTAGTTAAAAAACTGT
>NW_007589432.1:0-689 GCF_000523025.1 Cynoglossus semilaevis | reverse complement strand
AAATAAATAAAATAAAATAATGCATTTTACAAACAATCTAAATATACCTAATAATAATTAATGCAGGGAATAATAGAAACTAATGGTAAAAATATATAAATAATAGTTTTTTGGGTTGAACTTTTTAAGTAAAAACAAGATAAAACAGACAACTTCCTTCCGAGCGTCCATCTTTGGACAGACATTCTCCCTTCACAGTGTCTTCATTGTTGATGGATGACTGTGTGCTCTGCTGTGAAATGTGACTCTGGTCATCTGATGCCAGAGCAGGGGCCAGCAGGCCGCGATCAATGTTGTCTGACCCGCTCACTTTCTCCAAGCATTTTTTTAACATCGTCACACAAACCATAGGTCAGGTTCTCAGGTGACTGTGTGCCGGGCAGAAACCAAGGAAGAGGACGTCCCAGTGATGTCAGACGTCTTCAGACACAGAGAACGATTCAGTCAGAGACGAGGATCTCTGCAGCCGTCGGTCAAACGCTGAAACACTGTCACCCTGTCACCGAGTCGTTTTTATGAAACATTTCCCATCACTGATGTCGGCGCTGTTGTGAACGCCTGTAGGGGGCGGGGTAACATGAGTGCTGCTGACCCATGGGAAACCCCTGAGTCAGATAAGATCCTCTTACACAAATGCATGCTCACATGCACAAATCCACAACATATATGCAGACACACACACACACACA
>NW_007589431.1:0-689 GCF_000523025.1 Cynoglossus semilaevis | reverse complement strand
TCTCTCTCTCTCTCTCTCTCAGTGACAGACCGGCCTCTGCTGTCAACTGTCCAACACTTACCAACATCGTGTTTTTCACTGGGAAGAACAAGCCCGGCTGTAATGGTACTGCAGACGGTCCCGGTGATTGTGTGCTATCCTCCCTTTTCTGCTCCACCTTTTGTGAAATCTGTTACTGTGAAGTGGAGATTAGCTCAAATTTTAAGTCAACAGGGGGCGCTGTATAATTATGTTAAGTGCAGCTGTAGGACTGCTCTGGTGTCTGATTTTAGCTTCTATTAAGACATGCGAGGTGAACGCCACAGGAGGCAGTGAACGCCTCAGGAAGCAGATGTTTGGGACTAATTGGGAATGAAAATAAATGGAGGTCTGCGTGCTGTAAGTGGTCGCCCGCGGTGAAACGGTTGCTTACTTACCACTGAGAATAATGGCCCCGGGCATAAAGGTGATGGAACGCCATGAACTCCAATTCTTTCTGCAGTTCACCTGAGCTGGAGACATTTCTACAACTCAGTTGTAAGAGTTGTAATGTTTTTTTTTTGCTACCTTTCCTAAACATTTATTAAAAAGAAAATTCAAACCTCATCTATTCTTGTAAACCTCGAACCTTATCCAGTCGGCTAACAGTTGCTAACATCCCGTGTAAATTATCATGTGTTAGCACAAACCAACATGTGGCTAAAGATAAG
>NW_007589430.1:0-689 GCF_000523025.1 Cynoglossus semilaevis | reverse complement strand
ATCTCTCATTGTGTACGTGTGTGCATCTGTGTGTGTATGTGCTGTCGACACAACATCCAATCAAATTAGACCCACGTCGTTTTGACGCGATAATATGGAGCCAATCAAATTGCGGGACAACCAGTGAGAAAGAGCTGTCGAACAATGCGCGGGTTAGAGAAAATGATACCAAAGATCGTGTTGTTCGGATTTAAAAACTACGAGATGATCAACAAAAAAGAAAAAAAAAGTGGCAGTGAGTGGAAGGACTCGAAAGGACTCGAAACAGAAACGGCAGGACTTGGGACTTAACTTGACACTTTTCAGTCTTGACTTGGATTCGACTCGGACTTTGCCTATTTTGACTTGAGACTTGATTCGGACTTGAGTGCAAAGACTTGAGACTTGCTTGTGACTTGGAAAGCAATGACTTGGTCCCACCTCTGACATCTAGAAACAAGACTCACCAGAAAACATATGTTTCTGTGAATCATCAAAGACACATGCACTAATGTGCTAACAAGTTAATCACTGCGTTCAGTGAAGTCCTCTGTATCCAGGCACAGACACTGCAGTGGCCAGAGGTGTAAAGCATGTGTCAAATTCAAGGCCCGGGGGCCAAATATGGCCCATCAAATCAATTCGTATGGCCCAAATGATTTGTTTTTCTTGCTTTTTTTTACTATTTCTTGCCTTTAAGAAACACCAGT
>NW_007589429.1:0-689 GCF_000523025.1 Cynoglossus semilaevis | reverse complement strand
GGCTAAAAACGATTAACGCTAAAAATAAACAATTAAATGGGTAAAGGTTAGCCTCTAAATGCATATAAAATAGCTAGGCTAGCAATTGTACACCTGACTTATTTAGTTCAGAAATTGCTTATTGTTATTAACGATTATATCGAACACAGCTATCGACAACCCAGTTAGCTAAAAAATGAGAGAAACCAACTAAAAAGTCAAGAAAGCGCTAGAAGCTAGGCTAATGAAATGTATCAAAACAACCACCATTCACCACTGTATTCTAAAATATATCAGTTTTCTTAACTGAATAACTAGTGATTAGTAACCGTTTGTTTCAGACCCAGTGACTGTTTATATTGTTATTTACTGAGCAGATTAAGTGCTCGCTTCTCATTGGCTCCTGTTGACATGAGGTCAACGTCCAGGACTGTAGGAGTTAATCATAGGTCAAAGAGAGCCGCTGACACTGACACACCAGCGTGTGGCAATCATTTACCCAGAATCCTGAAACTGATGACGTTCTGTTAAAACAGTTACCTTTATCAGGACGTTCTCGAAGCTGACCGGGTTGGTCACATCGAAGCAGATGAGGACCAGGTTGGCTTCCTGGTAGGACAATGGTCTCAGTCTGTCATAGTCTTCCTGTCCTGGATGGAAAAAAGTAGGATTTCATCTGATTAATAAATATATAAATATATGTATATAAA
>NW_007589428.1:0-689 GCF_000523025.1 Cynoglossus semilaevis | reverse complement strand
TTTTTTTTTATAACGTGCTATCACTAATACTACGTCAAGACATAAATTAAAACCTACTTGTGTGGATATTGGAATATAAAAGCAAACTGCCCTAAAGGTGCTGCTAACAGCAGCAGTACCTGCATGAAATGCCTCCCTGCTGAGTCAATTTTCCCTGGTGGGCAAAGTGCTTTTATTGCTTCCTGCTCTCAGCTGTATATTACAGACCAGGTGACACACATAGCGTCTGATATACATATCACGGTGAAAGTGTTGTTTATGAGATATATCTGCTTCGGCCATGCAACAGAGATTTACCATCTCAATCATCTAAAAGCTTGTGCTGAGATGGTCCTTGTTTACTCCTTGTTTCTCTAGAAAGACGGGCGGGATTAGTTAGAGCCCAGGTTACAGATATGGGGGAATTAAGCTTCTTTTTTAGGCGACAGTGGTTCCACATACATTTTACAGAAGGATTTTCTAATAAAGAATAAATGGCCAACTGTTAAATTGAAAATACTAAAAAGCTGTGGCAAATGTCCCTTGGAAATCATGTTGGGGGCACAAAACCAATTTTTTAACCATACGGATATCCATATCCTTTCGCTAAGTACTTTTGGCAATGCCAGCTGTAATTTGGCAGGGTTGCAGTACTGTCTGGACGATTCGCCAGTCCATCGAAGAGCCACATATCAGGTATGTGTTCAATA
>NW_007589427.1:0-690 GCF_000523025.1 Cynoglossus semilaevis | reverse complement strand
GTACTTTTTTACTCTTACTCAAGTAATAATTTGGAAGACTTTTTACTTCTACTTGAGTAATATCATTCTGAAACAACAGTACTTTTACTTGAGTACAATTTTGGGCTACTCTACCCACCTCTGCCTAACACCGAGGTTATAGTTTGTACCATGTTTCTGTCTTTGGATCAATCAAGTTCCTCCACTTGAGGACACAAACATGTCAGATTAGGTCAGCTGTTCACTCCGTACTGACCCTCGGTGTGAATGTGAGTGTGAATGGTGATCGAGGTGACCGCTGGGACTGACCCTAGTTTCCCCTGCAACACTGAAAATGACAGAGGTGTAGGAGGTGAACGAATAGAAACAGGTGATTGTCATATAAGGGTAAGGGTTAACACATTACAGCGTTTCTGTAAGAAGAGTGTTCCCACTCAGTGTTCAAGTACAAATCCAGATGCGTCTTAAATTATGCACCATCTGAGTTCAAATCAAATATGGCTGCTCATCGTTTCCCTTCTTCTTGTTTAAATGGCTAGAGTAGAGTATATTAGGTCAAAGCTAACATACCTTTCTTGGTTTATTCCGCGATTTTCCTAGATGAAGCAAGTAGTTGGTAATTAGCAGCTAGCTTTTCTCCAAACGATAGCACAGGAATGACTTTGGGTTGGTGTAAATTCTGCCTTGTGTTATTATTATTATTATTATTAT
>NW_007589426.1:0-690 GCF_000523025.1 Cynoglossus semilaevis | reverse complement strand
CACCTCCTCATCCTTCGCCCATCACTTATCAGTGCCAGACACAGTTCTAAGTCTGTTCCATTCCACTGCCCCTGTCTGTCTTGTCACAGCCTGTGTATCGCCTTCATTAACACACTTTGACATAACCCTGCTTTCAGAGGTGCCACAGATTGTCTGTGAGCGGCTGAAAGGAGAAAGATATTGATGGAGGACATGGAGTGAGCCTGTCATTCATATTCTGCTGAGAGGGATAGTAATTTTGTCTAGTCCCAGTGTGTGTGCTTCCTGCCCGGAACTGTTATACGGTTACAAACCAACCCGGTGCCAGAATAACCTAATAATACACCTTATGGCCACGCGCCGCAGGCTGTTTTGTCAGGTTAGACAGATGTGAGGACAAACCATCTGGGGCTGTTATGGACAAGCTGCAGGCATTTGTTGCTCTGTGGTATTACTGACACGCGGACAAAATGCCACCTCCCTCCCTAAAAAAAAAAGTATTTTATTCCGGCTGCCGGAAACATGCCTAAAGTCGACTTTTGAGGCAGTAAAATCCTCAGACATGTGAATCATTAGCATAAAACTCACCCGCTTGGATCTGTAGTTATTTGGCAGTCATGTTGTAATTCTCATACAAAACCAAATGTCAATTTTGTCATAAAAACAAAACCTCCTGTGTCTTTTTTTCATCCTGCCAATATTTTTTTTTTT
>NW_007589425.1:0-690 GCF_000523025.1 Cynoglossus semilaevis | reverse complement strand
AAGATTAATTTCAAATGATCATCGATACAATTAGACTAAGTAAAAACTAAAAAAATAAACAAAAATTAAAATGTTCAAACTAACCTCAGGTCTGAACAAACACTCCGACTGCTTTATTTACCTACTGTGGTGCCAATATGATAATGTTGAATGTTAAATACAGTTGGAAAAAAACAAAAAAACAATGAAGTCCACAGTGAGAGCAGCCTCAGGTTGAGCACCGCCTCCATCATCCCAGCCAGATGTATTCACTTCAGAGGCCGAGACAATGGAGCCTGTTGTGTGTGTGCAGCTCCTCACCTCTCTCTCCTCCTGCCTCAGGTGAAAAACACAGCCCCGTCTCCTCCACGCTCTCTCTGCTCAGCTGAGCTCTGCTCTTATTCCCTCTGTGTCCCTGCTGTCAAATCAGACCTGAGACACGGAGGAGAACCTGTTCCTGAAGTCTGATGTGCAACCAGGCAGAAGAAGCAGGTAGGTATCAATCAGTCCACACATTACTGTACTACACCTGCAGTCTGTATGTACCGAGGTGTCTGCCCCGAGGCCTGATGGGATGTGAGAGGGACCTGAGCCGACAGGATGTGACATCTTAAAGGGCCAGTAGGGTTCGATTTAGGAAGAACGGGGAGAAGTTCATGGTTCACAAAAATACTTTTTTTTTTTTGAACTCGTGATCTTCACTGAAACGTC
>NW_007589424.1:0-690 GCF_000523025.1 Cynoglossus semilaevis | reverse complement strand
ATAATAATCAACGGCATAGACATTCATTAACATGTTATTAACAGTAGTAGTTACATCTATACAGTATTCCAGCTAGCAACAACCATTACATTATCAATAAACAACCTTTGAATATAAACTATGATCTCCTGACAATGGCCACTCCTGCACCTCCTCAAACTCCTCACAGCTGCTTCTCCAGCAACAACAATAACCGACTGCATAAACATCTATGACATAACAAGGTCATAACAAAAATGGACAATATGTTGAATAATAATGTGCAGTAATGAATGGGAGCAGGGATTCGGGGACAGATGGTTTGTTATCAAGTTATTCATTGTTCATGAAGTGAGTCTGTCTGTCCGTCATCACAGGACATAAAGGCACAGAAGTGAACGTGAATAAAAGTGTCTGATGTAACTGTAAACACTTGACTTCTTGTTTGGGTTTGTTTCTGTTTTCACATCAGCTCCTTCTGGTTTATATATCCTATGTTCTGTGCTGATTGCACAATTACCACATTAACTTCCTGGGATAAATTAACTTCCTCCAGAACAAATGACCGTCTGTTACATCTGGTCAACGTCTGACGGACCAGAGGCGAGTTAGGACTTTTACTGGGCAGGAGTTTCACGTGAGGGAGAATAAAAAAAAAGGACAGGTGCACACTCATGTTTACACCACTGATTTGGTCATTAACCTTTTTTT
>NW_007589423.1:0-690 GCF_000523025.1 Cynoglossus semilaevis | reverse complement strand
TTTTTTTTTCAGCACCTAGACATACTGTACTGTACCACAAAAGCCCACTATATACTGTATGTAGTTGACCTTTAGATGGCTGCTCTTTTAAAGGACTCCAGCTATTAAAAAAACACAAATATATATAACACACAGCTAACTTTAATAGAAATGTACACCAGAGGCAACATATTGAATCTTAATGCTGTGCTGAATTTCAATGGAGACCCTTGGCTTCGAGTGAACAAGTACATTTAACAATCTGTGCTGCCGCTGCAGAAATGCCTGGTGATGATGGATAAATAAGATATTTATTCTATTTAAGCCATGCAGGAGACATTTGAGTTAAAAGATATAATTATTTGGTTTTTATAGTGTGTGTCTTTGATTCACAAAGCATGACTTTTGAATCTGAAAAGAAATATGATTATTTGTTTTTCAATTACAAATGGAAGACGATAACGGTTGTTGATACGTTCAGAAACTTCGTCCCTGATGGTGGAACCTATGCACTAACTTTTGTCTCGATGCAATTTCTTTATAGGATGTTTCTATTTAGAGTAAATGGAAGGCATGACACATACTGCACAGGTGAATAACAGCTGGACCGTCCATTAGTGATGTAATAAAAATGGTGACAGGAAGGGAGGTTGTTCCCAGACACCAGAATTAGACGGACTCATCAGGGTGAGATTTGTTAGACTTTTCCGA
>NW_007589422.1:0-690 GCF_000523025.1 Cynoglossus semilaevis | reverse complement strand
TTTATTTTTTGCACATTTCTATCTTGTGCGTACAACTTCCCTTTTAGCAGTTTTGCTATAAGTAATCTCTCTTTCTGTGACTTAAGTTTTCCCCTGAATTTATATTTTATATTTTTCACTGTTGTAAATTGGCATTTCCACTTTTTTTTCCGCCAACTTCAGTTAAACTTTGCTTTCTGTTGAAGCCCTAACTGGGCCACACATGGAGGCTGCCCACAGCCGTCACCATGTTGGTGTGATCTCAGTGAAAAAAAGGAGCAAAAGGGAAAACTGTTTTCCATCAAAGTGCCAAAAAGGCTTGAGTCAAAGAGAGAAGGAGCTTTTAGTGTTTGACAAATGAAACTAATAGATGTGACAGGACACATGTGGTGTCCACACGGCTGTGGTGAGCTCAGAGGAGACCAGGAGGAGCAGAGAGGGAGGACGAGGAGTTGAAGTTTGACTGTGACCAGATGTGAAGGAACACAGCACTGAAGTGAAATAATGTTTAAGTCATTAGTCCACCAAAAAAACAGAGCCTGCGTCTTGGTATTGATTAGTGATGAATCATTTTTGTCAGTTATGTGACCCACCACTCCTTTGTTCATTATTTATGATTTTTCCACATTTTCAAAACATGTTTCCAGGAGGGATGGCATCACTTCCAGCACAACTGAATCAAACTTAATTTGAATTGCCTTTTTATTATTT
>NW_007589421.1:0-690 GCF_000523025.1 Cynoglossus semilaevis | reverse complement strand
TTAACACTATGTGTTGGTGTGAGCAGCTGACATGTTGCTGTATTAATGGCAGGGAGGTGTAAATATGTGACTTGTAGCTACCAACACATGTAAAACAGTCCCACCTTTAAAAGTGCAAGACAAGTCCCTGCACTTCACCTCATCATCTTTGATGACTTCTCCACTCTCCATCATAATGGCACCTGGAATTGTGACACGTAAATCTCCAGCCCGAGACAGTTGAAAGGTCCCCAGGGCAGTTGGAATACAGCTTATTGCGTTCTCCCTCAGCGACAAGCCTTGCCCTCCTCCCCTCAGGCCTTTGGCTCTAATGGGCAAGCCAAAGATCATAAAATGGTTGTGTTGTTTTTCCATTCCATTCTCAAACCAGTAACACCACCGGTTTACCTACCTTACCGCGCAACCTTTTGTGGGACCTGCCGGTCCGTCGGACTCAGTCAGGGGACAGTTTTAGAACACATCATCGAAGGTGTCTCGTCAGTTTTGTAACGGCCATTAATCATGTTTAATAGGTTTTGCAGTGAACCAATAAAGGTTTGCTTTACCACTTCAGAGATCTCAAGCGCACCTTATAACTTTTCTGAACAAACACACGTCAGTAGCATGTGGTGCAAACCCGTCTTGTATATTGAGGATTGGACTATAAGAGGAAGGAGAGTGGTTGAAAAAAAATGTTGGTTTTTTTTTTTT
>NW_007589420.1:0-690 GCF_000523025.1 Cynoglossus semilaevis | reverse complement strand
TTTTTTTACTGAAAAAACAAATTGACAAATAATATTTTTTTTCAAAAGTCAGAGCAGACTGTGTCGAGTCTTCAGTCACTGCTGTGAAATAAATACTGAGAATTCTTTCAAAAAAGATTTAAAAAAACCCTATTTTTAAATCAGTAAATAATAATGTTCTTTTTTCATGTAAATTTTAAATCAACAAACTCTCCGGCGTTCCTCGACAGAAGGCGCTGAAGCTTTTCTTTTCACTAGATTAATAAATAATAAAATGAGACACAACCTGCTGCAGATTTTCATCCAACGATTCTAAATAAAAACACTGGCAAATTTGTTTTACACAAATAAATGACGACAAATAAAAGTTAAAGTGTTAAACAGTCCAACTGTTCCTAGAACCGAGTGCAGAACTGATCAGAGACGGTACTGAACGTACAGGCGCGAACACGGTTCCTGCTCCAGTTAAATCCAGTTGTACTGCACTGGGAGTGAAACGTTGGCTAGACCCCATTTATGTTTCATAACAGAGCAGAGGAATGTGGCCCACATGAGTAAGGACTTATAATGTCAACGTCATGTGTTTCTGATCAGTTCTTTGGTTAAAATAAATTCTAGATCCCAGAGCAGAACCAGATTTTATTTTTTGGTCAAACTTTCGACAGCCTTTATTTTAGTCTTTCATCCCTGTGGGACAGTCGATGTGGGCCA
>NW_007589419.1:0-690 GCF_000523025.1 Cynoglossus semilaevis | reverse complement strand
CAAATTTGCTAAACATGAACAAAATTGTTTGTAAAAAATAGACAGCAAGCTAAAAGTTAGAGGTTAAAGTTAGACGGACGTCGTGTGCTAATAGTTATGTAGTTTTGAGCAGTTAGCTCTGTAGCCATGTCTGACAAAATTAGACCAGAAAATACGACTTTTTTTTTGCAAATTCTGTCTCCATTTCCCTTTGCGCCCTCCGTTTCCTGCATTCTACTCCGAGGGCTCCGCAAAACTCCATGAACCTGGGATGTGTGTCCCCTCTGAGATCTTTACCAGAAGCTCCGGTCCAGCCCCTGCTCCCCTCTCCCATATATTACGTCTGAAAATAACTCCACGCCCAAGCAAACTGGCAAATGTCTAATGATCCTCTATCCATCAACGTCAAGCCGGTGCCAGTGAAATATCGTTCCTACAGCCCATATTTCTTTCCCGTCCTGGAGCTTGCCTGAGCTACGGCGGGTTGCGGAGAAGGAGGACCAGGAACCAAATTTAAAAAGTACTTCACACTCCCTAATAAGGCAGCAAATGGAAGAGCTGGAAAAGTAAGGGAACGTGTCACAGACAAAGGCTACGGGAGACGAATGGCTCGGTCGAAACAGCAGCCGCAACCGTACGGTCACTGTAGAGGTGCATTACCGTAATCATCCTAATAGAGTGTACAGAGTTTCCTATTTTGTGATTTTTTTT
>NW_007589418.1:0-690 GCF_000523025.1 Cynoglossus semilaevis | reverse complement strand
ATATATAACAGTCCAGGATGTAGCCCACCTTTGTCTGGGATTGGCTCCAGTACACCCCCTGCTACACAATTCTGCCACCGTGTGGCCCTTGGGAACAATGCTTTGTGCATTTTATTACTTTTTAACATAGAACACGGCAGTGTTTTTTGGCCAATTCACACTTTGAACAAGTGCAGATTTTCAACCCCCACCTGTCCCTGTTGCCCCAACAAACTTCGTACATTTCAGATTTATTGACCCAACACTAAAATCAATCAATCAATCAACTTCAAACAACACAAAGTTCTAAAAGAGAAACAAAAACGTTCAGCGTCTGAGGTCCCCACCATTGGGTCACGCGCCACACTTTGAAAAGCACTGCATAATGGCAGCACAGAATGACTCAAGTCATGAAGAGCCACATTTCCATTGCCATTAAAATACAAATGTTTGAGTCGTACTGAATGACTGAATTACTCTGGGATGACGGTGGTAATTTTCTTTTATCGTGACGATATCCATTCATCGGTTCCCTCTTTTACAGTAGTTTCAGAAACCAGTACTTGTTATCTTACTTTAAGTTTCTGGACTGTTGTGCAACTATAATTAAAGTTTGTTGGTACACCCAGACATCACATTCACATCCTCATAAACATACATACTTTATAAACACTCACACCCCCAGATAAAACCCAAACACTCACACAGACA
>NW_007589417.1:0-690 GCF_000523025.1 Cynoglossus semilaevis | reverse complement strand
AAAAAACACCTACTTTGTCCAGTTGCCATGGATGTAACTATTTTTGAATCAAAACCGTCACAATTTATTTAATTGGATGAAGGCAAAAGATTTTTTTTCCCCAAATTTTGATCAGTGTGACCTAAAAATGTGTCCAAAAAGAGGAACGACATCTACGTTTAGGTCAAAATCAATCCAGAAATAACTGGAGGTTTGCCAGGAATTGAGTAAAAAAATAACGATTACCTGTAAACGGGCTAAAAATATATGACAATAAAGGGATTTGAATCTGTTGTGTAACAAGAAAGTTAAACAAAGCATTAATTGAAATGGGAAGGAAATAACCCAAAATACTTTTTAGACTAATGAAAAGATATTTAAAGTAAAGTTGTTTACAGAAAACTATCTAAACCCCAGTGTGGGTCAGCTGAGATGGAGCGTCATCTGGACTGAGCTGGTGGAGGATGAGGAGGGTTCTCTGCCGGGATCAAGCTGTTGTCTCTGTTCTCTCTCTCTCTCATTTCCTCCTGTGCGTTCATGTTTTCGTCCTCTCATCATGATCGTTTGGGTCACGTTCCCTTCCTGAGTTTATCGATGGACATTTCTTCTCTTCTTCTCCTCCTTCCTCGTCTGTTTGGTCTCAGCACTAATTTTTGTTCATTTGAATGATTCCGACTCGTTGTCACCGCCACCCCTCCCCCACCCTCATCA
>NW_007589416.1:0-690 GCF_000523025.1 Cynoglossus semilaevis | reverse complement strand
AGTGTACTGTAGTAGTACTTTAAAGAGTAGTAATGTCTGAATTCAAGTACTTGGTGTTACATTTGGTGCAGCCTGCAGTCAGCAGGGCGACGGTCGCTCTTCACCCAGGTGTGGACGGGTGGCGTGAGGGCAGATACGGGTCCGAAACAGAAACAGGAAGTGAAGGATTTCACCACGGTTTCCTCCGGCTCTCATTTCACATTTTGTTCCTGCAGCTGTGCCGCTTCACAGCCGTCTCTTTTCCACCCGACTGTGCTCCTCCATCGCTCCGTCTCTATTGCCCTCCTTTCTGCCTATTATGGTAATTCTTCCATCATCCGCACACAAACACGCACACTTCCTCATTTCCCATGCTGAGCCTTCTTCACCGCCGCGTCCTCAAATGTCCCGGCTCTGATTTGCTGGAGATCCGCTCCTGAACCCTCGCCTTCCCGTCCCGTCAAGTGTCGCCCACTAAAACCTCCGTCTCTCACTGGTCTCCCTTCACGATCAACTTTTCCTCCTGATCCTGACTGAACTCTTCGTATTCCCCTCATGGATGTTTGTCCCGATGACTCAGCGTTCACAGATAAATATTTAACGTCAACTTTCCCTGAAGCTATGATCCTGTAAATGCACCGTACGCGCAGCACTTAGCCGGATTATATGAAGCAGAGTTAACTGTGTTGATTTCTGTCACGTCTTCTCGAC
>NW_007589415.1:0-690 GCF_000523025.1 Cynoglossus semilaevis | reverse complement strand
ATACATATGTATAAATACATATAATACCTGCTAAAAATATGTATTTTTTTAATCATTCATTTTTCATTATCGTTGTGGTTTATTTTATATTTATTCATATTTATTTATTTCGTTTCTGAACGACGTGTTTTTCCCCTACATTTTCCGAGCGGAAATCTCTGAGGTTGAGTGCGAACGCTTGTGCGAACGGCCGCTGACGTGTCCCAGGTTGTAGTACCAGTCCCCGCCTGGTGTCTGCTGGTGGCCTGCTGGTGTTTACTACAGCACCCCCAGTGGCCAGTGGCCCGCTATAACCGTTCAGATGTCCTCTCTCTCTCTCTCTCTCTCTCCAGGGACCAATAAGGTGGGGGTGATCGTGGGAGCAGTGATCGGAGCTCTGCTGCTGCTGCTGCTCCTGCTGCTCCTCATCTGGCTCCTCATCTGCTGCTGCCACAAACGACGCTACGAGAAAGAGGTCTCCAACGAGCTGAGGTAATACTCCTGAGGTACTCCAAAGTGCAGACTTTGGAGTACTGCCGACGCCACTGTGGAAAGCAGCGCCGTGAGCCAGGGCCTGTAACAAAGGACTCCGGCCGTCCACGTGTGTCGGGTGACGAACGCCGTCGGCAGTTCGCGGTACCTCTTCGTGTACCGTTAATATAGTTGTGAGGAAAAAATACATACACATATATATAAAAATACATATACATA
>NW_007589414.1:0-690 GCF_000523025.1 Cynoglossus semilaevis | reverse complement strand
TTAACTTTGAGCCGTTTTGTCATGAGTTTAAGTTTCTGATAAAGTAACTCAAACATTTTAACCTCTGTTTAACGAGGAAGAGCAGGTGCCCTCTGCTGTGTCGTAAATAGGGGGCGTGGCTAGGAGGAGGAACGTGGGTGCATTACAGTTTGTGGGCGTGCGGCGTCACACGCACACACACCACATGCCTGCGTTGAGGATTCGCTCAGAGGTGTAATGCCTGATTAGGGGATTACAGGAAAGTGCTTCTTTGCAGTTCTGTGAGAAACAATTATTAACATGTTGGTGTCTCTAATCCTGGATAAACACAGCTTTTCAAGAACAACAGAGAGTCTTTCTTCCCTTTTGAATAAAAAACAAAAATCTGCGTTTAAACCCCTGTAGTCACTCGAACTCCAAAGTCTAAGTAGAGGAGACGGGTGTCGTCTCTCGGTGGAAGACATCGCTGGCCGACCAGCAGGTCTTCGTCACCACAGAAGGAAAATCCAAAGTTATCTGGAGGAGAGCGCGGCCGGTGGAAAAAGGCTTCAAAATGAAATAAGGTTTAAAGTCTGTAATCTTCTACTTGTTCATCTAATCTGTTCTGCAGCCGTGCAGCGACATGATTTGATACCTGTGAGGAAGTGTTCCAGGTGTGACTACAGTGGCACTAATGAAGCCTGGTTGGCTGGGCAAACTAAGGCCCGGGGG
>NW_007589413.1:0-690 GCF_000523025.1 Cynoglossus semilaevis | reverse complement strand
AAAGTACTGATAATGATGTGAAAAAAAACTAAAATATTTCGTATAGTAGTACTCTGAAGCATTAAGTACAAATTCTACTTGTTTTATTGCAGTTGAGGTCAGCAAGAAAACTCAAATGTCAAGTCTCCTTCCTCCTCCTCTTCCTCCTCTTCCTCCTCCTCCTCCCTGCACCTGTTTCCCTGAGTTAGCACCGCCCCTGATTAGCTAACGTGCTGCACCTGTGTCCCGCCCCTCATGTTTATATAAACCTCTGCCACACTTCCTGCTCTGTTGGTTCTGTTTGGTTTGATTTTTTCTGTGTGGGTTTTTTTTTGGTTTGTTTGTTGCTTCTGTTAATTGAAACTCTCGTCTGATTCCAGGTCTGTGTCTGTGAACGTCACACGAGGTCAGACAGAAAAGTCTTTTATTTTTTCCTAGTCTTTCAGTTGAAAAGAAAGAGAGAAAAAAAATCACTTCATGGAGATCGTTCATGTTTCTCAAACTGTGGTAACGAAGTCAGGTCTCAGTTGTTTTTGTGGGCGAGTCTGAAGTCAAGTCTCTGGTCTTTGTGTTTCTAGTCTCAGAGTCTTAGTTTGGTGGATTTAGAGACTGTTGAGTTCTCACAGTTTCTTCGATGGAGACTTTCTATAAATTTCCTCCAAACTCTCCTTTGTTGAACACGGTCATTCAGCGTAAAGTCAACTTTTTTTT
>NW_007589412.1:0-690 GCF_000523025.1 Cynoglossus semilaevis | reverse complement strand
ACATGGTAATTTCAGTTAATTACACACGCACACATACGGACACAACTGCATACAGTGCATGAATGTGAATTCTAAAAACTAAATTTGTTCTTTAATTATTAAAATTATTAGTAGTACTAGTAGTACTTTAGTAGTAAATTACTGAAATCTAAATTATTCTAAAAAGTTAAATTGTTATGTAGTCATGGTGTTTAGTATTTTCAGAATAAAGACTGGCCTAAAAATGCTTTACATTTGGAACCTTAAAAATCCGCTAAAAAGAATCCACCAAACACAATTTCATCACTGCACTTCTTTCCTTTGAAGCAAAGAAGGCCACACACAGACAGTGTTGACACAAGGTGAGGACATGCTGAGGACATGCATAATGAAAGACGAGTCAAGACAAGAATTTTAAACTTTTCAAAGAACAGGGACGTAAACGTTAAACCAAACAGATAAGTAATGTAAAACAAGAATGGAGCTGGGCAGCAACGGATGATCATGTTGTTTACTGTTTAATCTGACTTTTTTTTTTTAAACAAAAAGACTGATTTATCATTTGGTCAACAAATGTGGGAAATGGTGGAAAATGTCAAATGAGGTATTGTATTTTTCCTGCCAGAAATTTTTTCACAAAATTTGAGCATATTCACATTCAGGAAAATCAAGAGTTTTTTTAAATTAGTCTATTATCAAAAAAATTCCAGT
>NW_007589411.1:0-691 GCF_000523025.1 Cynoglossus semilaevis | reverse complement strand
TTCTATTTTCTGGTAATGGTTGGTATCTTCTACACTAATTGTTTCCAATTTAATTAACCTATTTGTGCTTCATTGGTACATTATGACATAATTGAGACAATTTTTGATTTCTTCTTCTAACATCAGGCCCAGATTAACGCTCTAATCTGTCTATATTTAATCCCACACCCACCGTTCTGCTGCTGCTGCTGTGAATTAATGAACACCACAGAGCCACATAAATGTATCTTAGCTGTTTATTTCTTATATATATAAAAGTAAGACATTCTTTATCATAATTTATATTTCTAAAAAATACACACAATGTATTAAAGACACATGAAAAATATTTAAATGGACAAATATTTGTCATTAATAATTTACATTATTGACTCGGCCCTGAGTGATTTGATGTAAACGCTACTGTGCGACACCAAGAAGGTCAAAGTTCAGCTCTGTGAGGTCAAAGGCCAGATGCTGATGCGTGTGGTCAAAGAAGACTTCGGGACTTCCTGAAATGCCAGTGGTCTGCTGGACATGTTTGAGAGAATCCAAGGTGATGTAGATGACCTTTGCCCTTTGCTCCTCTGAGGCCGGGTCAGCCCAGCGGTACTGGGGCAGCGAAGGCGAGTGGAGCAGGAAGTAGACGGACGACATGTAGACTTTAACAAACTCCTGTTTGAGGAAAGACAGGTCTCTCTGCAAACACAGA
>NW_007589410.1:0-691 GCF_000523025.1 Cynoglossus semilaevis | reverse complement strand
AATAACGATAACGATTCTTACAGATATAAATAACATATTATGTTAATATCGAGCTGATAATATCGGTCGGCTGATTCTACTGTGCGTAAAGTATAGCACAGTATAGCATATTTATAGCATATATTTGTATATATGTGTATATATTTACAATAAATATACTGTATGAATAGGCACAACTAATTCAAAGAGCTGGAGAACGGTAGGAATGATGCCTTGTTGCTCTGCGTCGCCTATTGTAAACACTTCCTACAGATTGCCTCTGCCTATGTCTGCAACACCATAAACATCAATGAGACTGCGCCAAAAAAATAATTTCACACTGGGTGGTTTCCATCAAACCTTCTCTGCAATTTGCCCCCAGTCATGTACATCTCCATCCAGATAATGTGTTAATCTACTCCGCAGAGAAGATCCGGTCTGCAGAGATCTCTGCTCTATTTCATGGACAGTTTCCCAGGCAATGTAAAAGAGACGGCGATCAATTTAATCATTGTGATTACTTCAAGTCACACAGCCACTGTTTACAAATCGGTAATTGTCGCAACTTGTTTTTAATGTTGTTTTAGGGCAATGAAGATACACGAAAGCTGGTGACGTGTGCGACGAGACTCGTCGTGTTGACTCCTAACATTTTACAGACTTTAACAACTGATTTCCATTTTATTTGGACTGAATGGCTCTGAATTCATAC
>NW_007589409.1:0-691 GCF_000523025.1 Cynoglossus semilaevis | reverse complement strand
AAGTTTGGATTTTCTCAGACTTTCACATCACATGTGTCAGGGAATGAAGAAGAACAAAGAACGAAACAGTGAGACTCACATCACAGGCCGCTCCGTGTGCAGAGCAGTGGACGGAAATCGTGTTCTGGCACGGAGTTCACGCGGCCCGATTGTTGTCAGCGTTCATTCAACCTTCTCACACATGTACACACGCAAACCCGCCATCCCTGAAACACACAAACAGGCAGGCATGTGAAGAATGCCCACGTGTGTTTACAGACATGTTTTGTGCCACCGGGGGCATTCGTGGATCAGTGGGGTTCTTTTGTCACAGGCTGGTGCACGGAGGCAGGGCCTGCTGGGTAAAAAGAACCCACGAGCATCAGCAACTTCCTGCTCCTTTCAGCAGAGGAACAGGGGATGAATTGCTGTGACATGGCAGCATTGTCATCCCATAATAATACCAGAGAGAGTGTGGGAGCAGGAGAAGGGACGAGGCCTCGTCGGTCACTGTCACAGAGTCTCTCATATCTGCAGAACTCCGGTTCAAATCTGAAAGGGAAATTAGCTCACAGCCAAGGTGGAAGGATAATTTTTCAAGTCCAGGGGAAACGACATTTGGACCCAGAGTTTGGTCAAAACACGGGGTGGATGTGTTGACAAACGTTGGGTCAGATGTAAAGATAGAGTTATGGTTAAATAGAGCTGATGA
>NW_007589408.1:0-691 GCF_000523025.1 Cynoglossus semilaevis | reverse complement strand
CAGCAACACACTACTATAGGAACCTGTTGCCAGTTTGTCTGCCGCCCTCCTGGTTCTATCTATAAGTCTGTTGCTCCATCTGACCTGGTTTTTCCCTCACTGCCATTTCTCCCGTCACACCGTGTCCAGTCTGAAGACTGATCCTCGTCCTCTTCCTTCCTCACCAGGCTCCTTATTCCCTGCTCTGTTTTCCCTCCCTGTCTCTCTTCCCTGCCTTCACGGCAGTAATTAGTCCTGGTCTTCAGACCTTTGATCAGCCAGATCCTGATGTTTAATAGAGCTACTGGTGTATGTACTTCATCTGAGGGGCGCCCCACTTTTTGTGACCTCATTAACGACTCTCCACACCTAGCTTAATGCACTTCTCTCTTCAACCAGTGTTAAATAACAACCGGAGTGCGTGGAGGATTAATGGCTGTGTTTTAGTTTCCAGACTTCCAGTTACCTCATATATGTGTGTAACCTGCGGTCCCACGTCGTCTTCTTTGACCGGCCTCTCTTTGGGTTCCCAGCGTGGGAATGGCAGCACCACCTGAGAGGGATGGGACACCCTGTAGGGAGGGAGTAGTTCTGTGACACTGATGCATTCACACAGTTATAGGACTGGAGTTCGTGTTAATAGACTTCAGTATCACAGCTGACGGCTCTGCAAACTCCAGATCGATGTTTTTCAACTTTGGGGTCGTGACCC
>NW_007589407.1:0-691 GCF_000523025.1 Cynoglossus semilaevis | reverse complement strand
CATTGTTCTGTTCTGTGCTCGCCCTCTTTTGTTCTCCAGGATAATAACCCACCAACCTCTGACTCCAAAACGCTGCAGGACCCTCCTGTGCTCTGACAACAATATCACTGACAGGATTACAGCCAGATGACAACAGGTGTTAGTACTGTAATGTGGCGGCTCACTCACCTTTTTTTTGTGCCTTACCTAATTGCTAATCGCTAATTTTATTTTTTGCCGTGTTTTTGAATCAGCAGCTAAAGCATCACGTTTGGCCTGAGTGATAATCAAAGACACTTAATGAAGACGAACTCTGAGCTGAGCACAGTGAGAGCAGCCCAGAGACACTGACTGAGAAATAAACGCTGTTCCTTTCGCTGCGACCCCGTCGAGTGGAGCAGCATCTGCAACCCACATGGAATCTAAAAATACACCATTGACTGCTACTACGCCGTGGCCTCCGTAGGTAGATGAAGAACTGGGTCTATAGTATGTGTGTGTGTTCGTACAGCGTGTGTTACAGGTGAGAATTAGTTTGAATGCAGAGGCAGATTTGTTCTCTTCTTCATTTTGTTCAATGTACATTCTTTAATGTATGGATGTACAGTGATAATGGTGAAGTGACAATGTTAAGAAGAAACCGTGAGATAGGAGCGTAATCAGTTCCAGGACTGAGGTCGTAACAGGAGGTGCTCGTATCTCAAATCATTTT
>NW_007589406.1:0-691 GCF_000523025.1 Cynoglossus semilaevis | reverse complement strand
GGTATGATTCCGTGCATATTCCGCTCAGTCTCAGAGTAAGGTGAGTTCAACAGCTTATCTTTTGTAGGGGGAAAAAAAATCGTTTAAGGTAACTTTTCGATTGGAAACGTAACCTTTTTTGTTGTTTGTGGAAAGTGTTTCTGGCCGGAGGCCCCTGGGTGGTGTTTGACTTGTGCCATTTTGACATATGCACGCTATGTCCAGGGAACAAAGTCTGCCCTTTTACAACGCGTGTCAGATGTACTACCACCTACTGAGATTCATAGTTTAAAGAGAGCCGCGGTGCCCTTGTAGATTTTGTCAACAGAGGAGGTTATGAAAAGGAAAAGGAAAAATAAACGCATACACCAGCTTCCCGTGTACTCTCCGGACAATGACCTGCTCTGGTCACATGAACCAGAATCTGAACTTGATGTTATACAGACTTTCTATCAGGGAGAAGCCCAGCCCAATGGACTGACTAAAGTCCAAGTCCTTCAAAAACAAACCCTGCTTCATCTTTACAACAGTGGAACTAACCCAGTCCTTTTACGCATAGACATTTGTGAACATGAAGTCCTGGACACTACAACCAAAAAATGTGTTGCTATCAGGCAGTATAAGGCCCTATAGAAACTACCAGTGTAGTTAGTATTCAGATCGCTAACTATATGTATAAATCCACTACCGTATTTTTCCGCACTATAAGTCG
>NW_007589405.1:0-691 GCF_000523025.1 Cynoglossus semilaevis | reverse complement strand
ATATGAGTGTGTATGTTTGTTGCGCCATGAGGAGGAGAATCAGTCGAACGGACGGCTGAGCAGCTCCAGTCTTTTTCACATAAAGATTTGACAAAAACAAACCTTTAAAACCTGCAAACAATCGTTTCCTCAGGTTTTAAACAACAGTGTCAGGTCGTACTGAAGTAAAAAATACGTCCAGTAAAAAGCAGGCTGTGTGTAAGGCTTCAATATAATAAATCACTGGGTGTTCAGAAAAAAACACTGGTCAGTTTTTTCCACCCCTTTTTCTCCTGAAAACTCTTTGTATCTGAAGTCTAGCGGAACTCTTTCTCGGCAGTTAATTAGCTGCTGCTCTGCCATAAACAAAGATAACATTCAGGACGTTGAACTTGTCTCTAATGAAGGTTCAAATGAAGTTTAAATTCTCCAGTCCTGTTCCACAGACCATCGGTGTCAGGAATGTACAGTGTTGACCTCGCAGTTTAGCGGAGAACGTAGTCTAATCTACTAGCATTATCGTAAAGAAGTTCGTACATGGAATGTCTGCAGATTGTCCCCGTCAGCATCGTTTACACCACCGGTTCACAAACTATTAGGAGAGGATGGGGGCGGCATGGCTTGACAACATCAACACATTCACAGCTGGAATTCCTACAAAACTGCTAGGGTTAGGTTAGGCCCAGGCATGGGCAAACTACGGCGCGGGGGC
>NW_007589404.1:0-691 GCF_000523025.1 Cynoglossus semilaevis | reverse complement strand
CAGTGACCCAGTGTGTGTGTGTGCTCCCAGACAGAAATTTACATTGCATTAGTAAACCACACCCATGCGTGCACTTTGGTTAAATTGAATTAAGCTGTTGCTTCAGAGTCACTCCAGGATGCAGGCTCCCCGCAGATGACAGGTGTCAAATCTTCAGTTAGTCTCCAGACGAGCGAACCGCACATCCTTCATATCAGAAGAGGATGACAGACTGATATCGCGACAGTTAATTAGCAAACTAATTATCTGTGCCAACCTGAGCGCTGGCAGTGGCGGATCCATTCCACTCGTCTTTGTCGTCTACGACGTCTTCTGGGCACATGCCTCGGTTCTCACTTTCTAAAAATGTTAAAAGGTAGAGCTTTTCACGCCGAACCTCTGTCCAGCTCCAGACATCTCTGTACTTCAGAGTAAAATGGTGCCTGCACAACTTTGGGTTCAGTATTCAAGCCAGTTTAAAAAAAAAAACCAAATCATTTAAGAAACAACGTTTGACTTTGTTATTTACTTCCTCTATTGTTTACAAGGTGTTGATTGTATTAATTAATTTGTAAAAATCAGATTCCAATTTTTAACGCATTTTAACGCATGTTTGCTGTATGTTCATTTATCCCACCAGCCATTCACTTATCGTCGCTCCGATACGAGGTCGAAACACAGGCTGTAATTTGAACACACTGCAGGAAAAGGT